>NC_057810.1:60098355-60152025 GCF_018294505.1 Triticum aestivum | reverse complement strand
TGTCCACCGTGCAGGGTCGGTCTTGAAATTTTGAGGGCCCGGGGCGAACAAAAAATTGGGGCCCTTAGTATATAGTAATAATAATGGATACATGTATATATGAGTTGTTACCAATAAACATTAGAATCTATCGAAAACAATGCACATATGAAATAACTATACATGTTACCTTTTTAAAAATTCTAACATTCCTCGATGCAATGTCACTTATGATAGGATTTATGATACATCAAGGCACGCCCCGTAAGCGGCATCGGCATGCAAGACACGATATGCTAGCAAGCGGCCCTCTTTTGTGTCACCATTGTATCTATGTTCTAGATCTGACAAAATGCTCGGCAAGATGTGTTAGAGAAGCCAAGATATTGATGGAGATCTGAGCCTAAGTCCTCTCGCATGCACCTTATTTTCTGATTTTTGCACGTGCGAAAATGGTTCAACCGGTTGGTTTCTTCCTGGTTTGCAAAAAACAAAAACCAATGATTTGACCGGCTCACTCGTGTTCGTTGGCACGGCGGTCCACGTAACTTAAAAAATCACTAGGATCACGATTGTGGAATGGGCTGGTCCAGGAGGAGCTGAAGGTGACGAGGCCCTGGAGAACAAGGACAATGTGGTGGCACCAAAGCCGCCGGAGAATGGGGATCTCTCGCGACATGATCTGCAACCACATCCCCATCACCCTCCCTCCTCCATTCTCCCTCCTCCATTTGATCAGCTTAATTAATCTGTAATAATCGCGAGAAGAAGAGTGAACCCATGATAGAGAGACACGTGGTGAAGAGAAGGTAAGATAATAAGCATAGAATCTCGTATACTTACTCCAGACAATCGGCTGACTACCTTATTCAAATCAAAGGTACTGCAAGCACGAATCTGATTTCCTTAAATGCCATCTGACATGTACGAATAGGATATCTTAGTCAACACGTGTCAGCCTGCTCTTAAATAAGGTCTGTGAACACGATTTGATTTGTTGGCAGGTACAAGTGGTACTTCCTCTGGATCTTGATGTAGTACAATTGTCAACGGGAGTATCTAAAAATCATTTAGATGAGATATAATTTGATCTCATTCACTTTAAAAATAAGAACATATACAACCCACATCAGCACACACGCATCTTATAGCATCACATTCAATGGCTATAAAAGATGAATGAGACCAAATTATATCTCATCTAGTTGAGTTCTAGCAAAACTGATTGTCAACACGCATGGTAAAAAAACTACTATTATTAGTAATCTTGATGATATCATTGTCATTTACATAATTATAAATACCAAATTTGCTATTACCGGAGCAACTTAAAATTTGTTCAATTCAATCGGTTTCGCCTAGCGCCCGAGGCCAATATGGGGCAATGTTGGTGGCCACGTCCGGGTGAGGCCTCGCGAGGACCTCAGCGTAGTAGGCAGGGAAGACAAGGCTTGCCGTCGAAGGAGAGACAACGGGTTCGTAGGTTTAGGGTGTAGGGTCGCCGGCTGAGTTCCTGGTCGGGGGTCAGTGGGATGGCCAGGGTAGCGGCGACGCAAGCAGGGTAGAGGTGGCGTCGCCAGCCGACAGGTGGAGGTGGTTCGGCCAGCACAGGTGGGTGGCTTGACAAGAGATGGGGAGAAGAAAAACAGTAGCGTGGGGTTGAATGAAGAAGCCGATCCGTTGAAATTCTAGCAAAATCGACTTCATTTTGAAAAAGACTGAACAACTGATTTATGTCTGCTCCCTGTATATATGCTTGGATGAAGTTTGAAAAAAAAAATTCCCTTCATAAATTAATATAAAAACATTTAGAATATTAATCTAAACGCTTTTATATTAGTTAACACAGGGAGTACTAAAAAAAGAAGTAAAAAAAAAAAGGAAATGTTGACCCAAAATGAAGCTAAAATGATGCACCGCCACATCCAGTGACAGTGACACGGACGCAGAGCAAGCAACACTGTCATCTTTTCATTTCACTAATAAAACAGTACAAAACGGTGATTCGATTTTTCTGTCTAACAAACTGCACGCTCAGTTTGACAAGGCTAGAGCGGGCGCACGTCGTCCTTGAGCGGTCCGGCGTGGCGGAAGCCGTAGGCGCGGAGCACCTGGTCGTCGGCGAGGTTGAGCGCGCGGCGCATCCCCTCGGCGCAGCTCTCGTTGGAGTAGATCTCGTTGGGCCTGCCGCCGCAGGGGTTGCAGCCGGTGAAGTGCGTCACGAAGGGCCGGCGCCAGGCGGACGCCTTCTGCCCGCCCCCGTCGGGCCCCGGGACGCCGCCGCCCTTCTTCCTCAGGGCGGCGTTCCTGGCGGCCGCGTACAGCGCGTGGTCCCCCTCCGCGTGCCGCCGGCGGAGGGCCGGCCCGAACCGCCGCTCCGCCGCCCTGTACCGCGCCGCGACGCCGTCGAGCTTGTCCACGATCTCCGCCCAGTATCCCTGGAAGTAGTACTCGTTCTCGAGGTACGTCCTGGCGCCCCACTTGTTGCGGTTCTTGAGGAGGAGGTAGGCGAGCGCGGATTGGTCGTCGGACTCGGCGTCGGGCTTGTCGCTGAGCGTGGCCTTGAGGGTCTTGCCCCATTGAGAGTACTGCGGCGAGGCCGGGCCCATGCTGGCCCAGGCGTCCATGAAGTCGAGCGACCACTGGCAGTTGCGGATGAGGAAGACGCCGGCGTTGAGGCCGACCCAGGACCTGGCCTCGTACACCTCCCGGTCCCAGCCATGGACGACGAGGTTGTAATCTTTATACCTGGTGGCGAGCGGGGGCGAGAAGTCCATGTCGGTGATGACGGCGTCGGCGTCGAGCCACCAGACCCACTCGGCCTCCGGGTGGGCGAGCATGGCGGCGCGCACCACGGGGATCTTGGCCCAGTAGGCCACCATGTCGGGCTGCAGCAGCGCCGTGTTGTAGAGCAGCTCCATCCCGTGGAGGCGGGAGTAGTCCACCTTGTTCTTGAGGAAGCGGAGCAGCATGTGGTCGCCGCCGTCGCCGGCGCACGGGTAGGACTGGGACCCCGAGAGCATGACGACGCGCTCCCCAGGCCCGCGGCGCGCGCGGAGGCCGCGCGGGTAGTGCAGGCGCAGCCACTCGGCGCGCTTCGCGTCCCAGCCGGTCACCCGCCGGCCGTCCACGGCGTAGGACAGCTTCGCGTCGTCGTAGAACGTGCGCGGCGCCGCGGCGACCCGGGCGTACAGGCTTTCCTCGTTGCCGTCGTCGTTCTCCTGCTGCGGCTGCGGGAAGGAGGTGGGGAAGGGGAGGGAGGGGCCGGCGACGAGGTTGGGCAGGGGCGCGGGCGCGAGCAGGGATGAGAAGCAGAGGAGCACGAGCACGGCCGCCACGGCGCCCGCGGCGAAGACGAGCGTGTCGTGGATGCGCGCGGCCAGCACGACGCGGCCGTGCGGGCGTGGCGCGGACGCGCCGCCCTTGCCCGCCGTCCCTGTGACGCAGAACGGTGCGGTCTCCGACGCCATGGTCCGTCGCCGTTCCTCGAGGGCCGCGCGGGTGTGGCGTGTCTTTAAGGCCGAAAGCAGAGCTGGAAAAGCAAGGTCTGGCCTGGCCTCAGTGAGGAGTGAGGAGTGTGGAGTGTGAGCCGACGGGAAACGAGGGTGACAGCAGGCGGGAAAGGTGATAGCGTGGGGGATGGGGTTTGGGACTTGGACCGGGCGGTGGCAGGGCGGAAGGGGAGCGCGGGGCCGCGGATTCTGGCCTCGTGGGGATCGATCTGTATCTCCGGGTCGTGTCGGCCGCCGGCGCCGGGCGCGGTGAGCTGGGCGCCGCGTGGGGCTTGCTTGCTCGGGCCTTCTTTCTTCGGGATTTGTTTTCTTTCAACAGTGTATTGCTATATTCAATGTACATAGATTGGAATTGCAGGGGAGCACGCACTTGCGTGCACACCTCCCACGGATCACGCCATTAATGCGCATCGGGATCTGCGCCTAATTGTAGATCATGTGTGTATTTTGGAGATGCATTGCTGATACGTATATGCCTTATTTACAAAGAGAGATTTCTGATCTGATCTACTCCATACACTAGATGAAACCAAGCATGTGTGACCTACACGATCTCCCAACAATATTAGCCGTCCCGCCAAATGAGGATAGCTCAGATGGTTAGGTTCACTGCCGTGGAACTAGCCTACCAAGTTTCAAGTTTTAGACTTTGACATTTGTGCTCGTTTTTCCATGGATTTATTTCTGCCTTTTACGACGATGCTCGTTTAGTGGGACACGACGTTACTGTCAACTACAAAGGGTGACCGTAATGATTTTGTTGATCTTAAAATGTTGGTCGACTCATTACTTTGTAAAAATGACCTATATTAAGGTCTGTGCGTTGTAGTTGCAATAGGGCACGTGTATGCAATCGTAGTGATTTATTTGCCATTTTATTGTTGATGTGACCACATATAAAAAAGTAAACTTTAGCTATCGGTTGAATAATTACTTATTGCCTAAAAAATATTGTTTTATTTTGTACTCTTTCCTTTCGGATTAATTGGTTACTAAGCCACCTAACTACGTCCCGGTTTCCCCCGCAAAAAAAATAAAACAAAATAAACTACGTCCCGGTATGCTAGGCCGCATGCAACAAAATTAATTAAACGGGCCTGCTAATTTTTGGTCATCTGAGAAATAGTTAAGTCATACTAGCACATATGCCCGTGCATTGCAACGAGAGGGAGAATTTTCATGTATTTAAATTTAGTGAGAATTGTATGTACATCATGTGCATCTCTACCGAAAAATTGTTAGCACATATAAGAACATATGTAAAATACTCTTCCATCCCAAAATAATGCCGTTGATTTAGTAGTTAATACAAAGTTGTATTAAATCAACGACATTTATTTGTGACGGAGGGAATCCTAAACAATTTACATAGGAATTTTCTTTAATAATTATCTATGTGTAAAATAAACAAATAAAGTTAGCACATATCCCCGGTACATTGCAATGAGTTTTGTTTGTTTTATATTCAATCTTAAGCAATTATGCATTTCAAAGCCTAATCAACTACAACCGTCCAAGTAAAATTATATGTTTGGTTTCCAATGCTACAATCTGAATTTAATTATCTATTTTTGGTAGGAAATACTTGATAGAAGATAAAATCAACCAGTACATATCTAGAGCATGGGTTGAACCACTTATGTGGTTTTTGTATCCTGCAAAATTCTTTTGCTACAAATGAAAGGTTCTAAATACATCTGGATAATCCAACGATCATTCCACCTTTTTTTTTTGAAAAGGAGGATGTACCTCAGGCCTTTGCATCTGGACGATGCATGCAGCCAAATGATCATTCCACTTGTGTGGGTTAGAGCCTTGTTATCATCCAGCAAGAGAAGCAACAATTCGGCTTGGCTGAGCATCTGAGCATGTGCAAGTATGGGTTGAGAAGGAGCAGCATCAATCAGGCAAAACCTGCATGAACAAAATCGTTGCAATCTCTCATGTCTATACAAGCAACTCAGACTTAATCTTGCTAGAGAACAAATTCATTATAACCTCAAAATCTGGTCCTAATCTTGCTGATAAACACATGCACGTTCACGAAAGCTGATCCTTGATTCCTACGTTGGCTGGATAGTATGTACAAAAGGAAAACAATGCTTGCCAGAGAAAAACACACGTACATACGAAACCCAAATCTGACGAATGTGGCCGGACACAAGCAAAGATGATTTCTGTGTTCAACCCGAGCACATCTGTAGTCTTATCCATCAGACCAAATCACGCATGCTTGGACTATGGGGATGCGGCAGCACCACACATGCACGCTTTGCAATTTCTCGAACATGGACTCTTCACGTGGCCACACCTCCATCTAGACCATCCGCCATCGTCACCCTCGTCCTGTGGTGCTCTGCTTTGCTCCTCACGGCGGCCACACAGCCATCGGGCGCGTGGGAGTAAGCATTGCCCTAGGTGCCGGTGGTAGTTAGCGTCATGGTGGACTCGATAATGGTGGACTCGGTGGAGCACCGGGAGCGGGGAGCGGGTACCAACGGTGAGCAGGAGGGTTGCAGAGGAGAGGAGGCGACTTGAGGGCTAGGCTCCCCGGATGGCGCTGGACATCGATGCACACGAGAAGCTCTAGAACGAGAGCCCGTCACCGCGGACGCAAAGGGCAAGCGGGAACAGGGGAAGCGGGCGCGGGACCTCAGGTCCGTGCTAGACCATGGCCGTCGATGGAGGCGCCAGATCCGACATGCCACAATTGATCAGAGGAGAGGGCTTGATGTGCTGCAGCTGTCCACAGAATTAGGTTCGACGAAAATTACTATCCCAAACCAAGAATATTTTTTTTAATAGTAGGTATAGATATAGATATAGATTCAGCTCCATGTCTATCGGATTAATGTGCCGGGATTCATGTTGGTATGTTTTTCTCCCACAATGCGAGGGCGGGCAACCTATAGTGAGTTTTTTGTGTGTGTGTGTATTTTAGGCATACCATGCTGCGCCTTTGTATGCTACTCTCTTCGATTCAAATTAATTGTCGTTGATTTAGTATTTTTTTTCCATTTCCTTTTTGATCGGTGTGGGTTTTATTACTAACGCTGGTCTTTTTTCATATTTCTTTTTGGCGTGGCATGGGCTACATATGGGCTGCATGGAAGAGTGGAGCTGGATGGAGATGGACGCTCGTTTCTTCTTTTGCATTTCTTTTTGTGTTGTCCTTTTCTTACTAAATACTTTTTATTTCTATTTTCTAGATTATTCTTTTTTACTTGATGTTTTTACCTCTTTTTTTTCACCTTTTCTATTTTTTTCTTGGTGAGGGAGAACATATAAACATTGTTAGTTAATTTCTATAATAGGTGAAATTAAGTTAATTATGAAACACACAACTTGATATGGACTTTTTTATTCTTTTACTTTGCTATTTACGTTTTCATTACTCTTTCATTTATGTTATTGTATTATGCATCACATGAGATTCCCACGACGCCGCTCGAAACCATGACACCACACGTCCCCCGACCTGCGGCTCACCTCTCTCGGCCCCACTGTCCCTCTGCCTTCGGGAGCATTACATGTGGACCACCCACCTATCGGGTCCACATGTTATTGACTCAAAGGCAGGTGTAGTAAGGCGCTGAAGCTCAGTCCGAGAGCCCTGAGAGAGAAATGTAACTCCTTGGCCATGCCTTATGGTGCTATCGCTGCACGAACTCGTGCCAAACTCGAGATTTGTTTCTTTACTACATGCACGTAACAATTTAATGGACATTGTAATCTCAACATGTGATGGGGAGCTCTAAATTTGAATTTGAAACTTATAAAACGAAAAGATTCAAAACAAATAAACTGGGAGAGAGGGAGTATATCGTAGGATGTGTCCCATACGAAACAAGTCCCCTGGTTTGTCACCGCGAAGATGCAGTTAGAAAGGAGCACAACATCTTTGTACTCGTAGGACAACAAATCGGCCACAGACAGCATGGTCCACCTTTGACCGCCATGTGCAAGGTTCGTGCTATCTTCTTCAATCTCACCGTGGTTCCATCGTACCAATTCATGCGGTGTCCCGTTGCATGGCTGATCCTAATGTTGGACAAAGGTTCTACGGGAACGGTGTCACCGTTGTAAATGTTGTGCAAATTGATGTTAGTACCCTCCCGTACATATGCAAGCCAATCTCCACCCGCATCGAGCTTAACCTGTGAAACAGTGGGCAGGGGGAATTAGGAAATGGACATGGAAGTAGTCTTTAGAATGCATTTACTACGTGATCAAACTCATCTTACCTGCTCATCGGAGGAAATCCGAGTGCCCCTCAACATCGGCATCTCAAGGGGCGTCAACTTGCAACTATGGCCATGCCGCGCTGGAGAGACCCCTGATGAGGATATAGACCTAGGATAGGGTCATAGGCCTAACCTAGGTGCCCTACCCAAGGTCACTACCCTAGAAGCAAAGAAGCTCAAGAGATAACAGGGAGTACCCAAGGAACATGTCAAGTGTTATTCCACTCGACCAACCATATCACTCGGGTACCCCAACTTTACGAAGATCACTCGACCATACAAGAAACCACTCGACCTATGAAGACCAGGAGTCAGACGGGACTACAACGGTCGGATATTCACTCTGTAGTCTTTATAGGCATTAATGGTACTTAAAGCTGACATTATCAGCAACGCCCCTCCTTTATGAACATTGAACCCTCTGTAACGGAGAGGGGCTGGGGTCCTGGCGCACTCTATATAAGCCACCCCCTCCTCCGGCACAAGGGTTCGCACCCCCTATAATACACACACATATACTGAAATCCAGTCGACCGCCTTCGGGCACCGAGACGTAGGGCTTTTACCTCCTCCGAGAGGGCCCTGAACTCGTAAAACACTTGCGTACAACCTTGCCGTAGCTAGGGCCTTGCCTCCTCCGACGTACCCCCTATTCTTACTGTCAGTCTTAGTACCACGACAGTTGGCGCCCACCGTGGGGCAAAGCGTCTTAGCGACTTCCGGCGAGGTTGCGGTTCCTTCAGTCTTCATCAACATGGTTTCCGGCGGCGGTTTGGTCATGGGCCACGAGTTCCGGCTCGGGGCGCTCATGTTCGTCGTCGATGATTCGGCCTGGCTCCAGGAGGCCCCCCTCGACATAGAGGCGCTGCCGATCCGAGGTTTGTCACACTTCCGCATGAGTGCTCGAGGTGTTCTCCTCCGGCAGTCGTCGACTCCATACCAGTCGGCGCCCATGTCGACTTCTCACTCTGCTGGACGCCGCCGCAAGCGGTCGGGCCGCTCACGGCTCCAGCGGTGGGTGAAACACGCGCTGGCTCGGCAGGCGTTCACCCCTTAGGTCGCGGTGATCGAGCCCGACGTATATCCTTGCGGTCCGGTCGACCCGTCGACTGACTTCGTAGACACACTCTTGATACGTCTCCAACGTATCTACTTTTCCAAACACTTTTGCCCTTGTTTTGGACTCTAACTTGCATGATTTGAATGAAACTAACCCGGACTGACACCGTTTTCAGCAGAACTGCCATGATATTGTTTTATGTGTAGAAAACGAAAGTTCTCAGAATGACCTGAAAATCCTTGGAGATAAGTTTCAGAAAATATAAAAAATACTGGCAAAAGATGAAGACCTGGGGGCCCACACCCTGTCCACGAGAGCGGGGGGCACGCCCACCCCCTCTGGGCGCGCCCCCCTATCTCGTGGGCCCCCTGCAGCTCCGCCGACCTCAACTCCAGCTCCATATATTCTGTCTCGCGGAGAAAAAAATTTAGAGAGGAAGTTTCATCGCGTTTTACGATACGAAGCCGCCGCCAAGCCCTAATCTCTCTCGGGAGGACCGATCCGGAGTCCGTTCGGGGCTCCGGAGAGGGGGATTCATCGCCGTCGTCATCATCAACCATCCTCCATCACTAATTTCATGATGCTCACCGCCGTGCGTGAGTAATTCCATCATAGGCTTGCTGGACGGTGATGGGTTGGATGAGATTTACCATGTAATCAAGTTAGTTTTGTTAGGGTTTGATCCCTAGTATCCACTATGTTTTGAGATTGATGTTGCTATGACTTTGCTATGCTTAATGCTTGTCGCTAGGGCCCGAGTGCCATGATTTCAGATATGAACCTATTATGTTTTCATGAATATATGTGTGTTCTTGATCCTATCTTGCAAGTCTATAGTCACCTATTATGTGCTATGATCCGACAACCCCGAAGTGACAATAATCGGGATACTTCTCGGTGATGTCCGTAGTTGAGGAGTTCATGTATTCACCATGTGTTAATGCTTTGGTCTGGTTTTCTATTAAAAGGAGGACTTAATATTCCTTAGTTTCCGCTAGGACCCCGCTGTCACGGGAGGGTAGGACAAAATATGTCATGCGAGTTCTTTTCCATAAGCACGTATGACTATATTTGGAACACATGCCTACATTACATTGATGAATTGGAGCTACTTCTGTGTCACCCTATGTTATAGCTATTACATGAGGAATCGCATCCGACATAATTATCCATCACTGAGCCAATGCCTACGAGCTTTTCACATCTTGTGCATCGCTTATTTACTTTTCTGTTGCTATTATTACAATCACTACAAAACCCAAAAATATTACTTTTGCTATCGTTACCATTACTATCTGAAAGTGCAACTATCCCTAGGTGATTTTGGTAATTCATAACAACATATAGCTCATTGAGCTAATGCTATTCCAAGACTATTATTTCAGGAAAGCTCAATAAATGGCATGGCATGGATGATGAAAGTGGATCCCTCAAAATACTAAGGACAAAGGATTGGCTCAAGCTCAAAGGCCCAAGACTCTTCATTTTATATTTTAGTGATCCAAGATCACATTGAGTCTATAGGAAAAGCCAATACTATCAAGGAGGGATGAGGTGTTGCTTAATGAGCCTCTTGCTTCATGTGCTTTGTGATATGCTCCAAAACCCTCAGCTACTTTCCCACATCCACAAATGACCTAAACCCAAAGCCAAAATCAGTCACACCGATTCTTCCTATCCGGCGCCACCGATTCCAAAAGTCATAGCCACTGCCCCAAACCCTAAGCAAATCGGTCCTACCGATAGGGATCTCGGTCTTACCGAGATGGGATTGTAATCTCTCTGTTTCCCTTCGCAACGTTTCGGTCTAACCGAAGTGAGCGATCGGTCCCACCGAGATTGCAATGTAAACTCTCTGTTTCCCTTTTGTAACATTTCGGTCTCACCGAAAAGAGCAAATCGGTCCCACCGAGTTTACCTGACCAACTCTCTGGAAAGCTTATTACCAAAATCGGTCTTACCGAGTTTGTGTAATCGGTCTTACCGAGATTACGTTATGCCCTAACCCTAACCAAATCAGTCTCACCGAGTTGCATGTCAGTCCCACCGAAAATCACTAACGGTCACTAGGTTTACTAAATCAGTCCGACCGAGTCTGTTGAATCGATCCCACCGAGTTTGGTAAATTGTGTGTAACGGTTAGATTTTGTGTGGAGGCTATATATACCCCTCCACCTCCTCTTCATTCGTGGAGAGAGCCATCAGACTAAACCTACACTTCCAACTTACCATTTCTGAGAGAGAACCACCTACTCATGCGTTGAGGCCAAGATATTCCATTCCTACCATATGAATCTTGATCTCTAGCCTTCCCCAAGTTGCTTTCCACTCAAATCCTCTTTCCACCAGATCCAAATCCTATGAGAGAGAGTTGAGTGTTGAGGAGACTATCATTTGAAGCACAAGAGCAAGGAGTTCATCATCAACGCACCATTTGTTACTTCTTGGAGAGTGGTGTCTCCTAGATTGGCTAGGTGTCACTTGGGAGCCTCCGACAAGATTGTGGAGTTGAACCAAGGAGTTTGTAAGGGCAAGGAGATCGCCTACTTCGTGAAGATCTACCGCTAGTGAGGCAAGTCCTTCGTGAACGCCGGCCATGCTGGGATAGACAAGGTTGCTTCTTCATGGACCCTTCGTGGGTGGAGCCCTCCATGGACTCGCGCAACCGTTACCCTTCGTGGGTTGAAGTCTCCATCAACGTGGATGTACGATAGCACCACCTATCGGAACCACGCCAAAAACATCCGTGTCTCCAATTGCGTTTGAATCCTCCAAACCCATCCCTTTACTTTCTTGCAAGTTGCATGCTTTAATTTCCGCTGCCTATATACTCTTTGCATGCTTGCTTGAACTGTGTGATGATTACTTGACTTGTCCTAAAATAGCTAAAATCTGTCAAACTCTAAAATTGGGAAAAGGTTAAGTTTTTAATTGGTCAAGTAGTCTAATCACCCCCATCTAGACATACTTCAAGGTCCTACAAGTGGTATCAGACCTTTGGTCTCCATTTGCTTTGATTTCCATAGCTTTTGGTGGTCATAGCCTTGGTTTCACAACCTAGGAGAGTATGGCGTCTAGCGAGGGAAATTATCACCATAGAGGTCCTTACTTTGATGGTACTAATTTTGCTAGTTGGAAGCATAAGATGAAAATGCATATTCTCGGACATAACCCTGCCGTTTGGGCAATTATTTGTATTGGCTTGCAAGGTGAATTCTTTGATGGGAGAGAACCAAACCGTGAAGCGAATGCGGAAGAATTGAAGATGCTGCAATACAACGCTCAAGCTTGTGATATCATCTTCAACGGATTGTGCCCCGAAGAATTCAACAAAATCAGCCGTCTTGAGAATGCAAAGGAAATTTGGGATACTTTGATTGATATGCACGAAGGTACCGAATCCGTCAAGGAATCCAAGTTGGATGTGCTCCAAAGTCAGCTTGACAAGTTCAAAATGAAGGATGGTGAAGGTGTCGCTGAAATGTACTCTAGGCTTGCACTTATCAGAAATGAGATTGCCGGCTTAGGGAGTGAAGAGATGACCGACAGATTCATCATCAAGAAGATCCTAAGAGCATTGGATGAAAGTATGATACCGTGTGCACAATGATCCAAATGATGCCAAACTACAAAGATCTCAAGCCAATGAAAGTCATTGGAAGAATTGTTGCTCATGAGATGTCACTCAAGGATAAGGAGGAACTTCACAACAAGACAAGTGGTGCTTACAAAGCCTCAAGTGAAGCCCCCACATCATCAAGTGAGAAACAAACCTTCAATTGAGAATTGAGCTTAATGGTGAAGAACTTCAACAAATTCTACAAGAGTAGAAGCAAAGAAAGAAGCTCCAAGTCAAGGTCTTATCATGACAAAAGATCTTCCAGTCGAGAGCGCAATTGCTACAATTGTGGGAGGCCTGGACACTACTCCAATGAGTGTACGACACCCTATAAAAGAAGAGAAGATTCTCCAAAAAGAAGAAGCAAAAGAGAAGAATCACCACCAAGAGAGAGGAGGAGTAGAGATGATCGTTATGAACGAAGACCCTCACGGAGAAGCAAGGATTCGGAGAGGAAGGACAAGTCATCAAGGAGCTACACAAAACGAAGACATCAAGCTCATGTTGGTGAATGGATTTCCGGCTCCGACTCCGACAAACACTCCGAGAGAAGCTATCACTCCGACTCCGAATATACTAAAGATGAAGGTGTTGCCGGTCTAGCACTTGTGTCAACCAACTCCTACGACATATTTGATTCACCAAATGAAGGAATTGGAAGATGCTTCATGGACAAAGGTCCAAAGGTAACACATCCTGAGTATGTTGATTTCAATAGTGATGAAGATGACTTGCTTGTGGATGATGATTTACTTGTTGACAACTCTAGTGATGAATACTATGATGAAACGTCAATTAATCATGCTAATCAAATGAATGACAATGATAAGGAGAAAATTGAGCTTCTAACTAAAGAACTAAACACTCTAAAGTTGGCTCATGAAACTATCTTCGAAAATCATCGAGAACTTTTAAGGGCTCATGAGAAGTTACGCTTTGAAAAGCTCAATCTTGAGCAAGAGCATGAGTTCTTAAAGGCAATCAATGATGATATCCGTAAGAAAAGTTCTTCTTACATTGCCAAGCGTTTACTCTTATCTACTTACATGCCTCAAGTCAAGTCTGGTAACAAGTACGAGAAAGATACTTCCTCTAGTAGTAACAATAATAATGTTAAATCCGATATTGTTGCTTCTAGTAGTTCTCTTGATTCCACTAATGATTCTCTTAGCCAAGTTACACTTGAGCAAGAAAATAGCTTATTGAAGGGAATTATAGAGAAAGGTGTTTACAAGAGCCTTGCCGGGAGTAAGCAATTCGAGGAAATTGTACGCAAGCAAGGAAGACACCGGAAGAATCAAGGTGTTGGTTTTGAATGAAAGTTCAATGCAAATGGAGTTGAGTGGGAAGAAGATCAATACCCCAAGACGAAGTTTGTTCCTCAACAAGAGAAGTATGATCCTACTTCCTACAAGGGAACACAAGCTCAAGATGATCTTCCTCCACAAGACCACAAGAACAAAGGCAAGGATAAGCTTCAAGAAGAGATTGATGCATTTGAAGAAGCACCTAAGGTCTCGGTCAAGTGGATTCCCAAGACTACGTCAAATTCTACTTCATCAAGTACAACTACAACTCCAAGGATTCCCATCAAGATGATGTGGATCCCGAAGAAGAAGAAGTAGAGAGTTCTTGAGGGTGACTCTGCCAACATTCTTCACTCATATCTTTATGGCAAGGACAAGTGCAATCAACTTCCACATATTGCACTAGTTCAAGGAGTCACAAACCCTCATGTTGGTAAGTCAAGGGAAAAGGTAAACTAATGTTTTCATGGACATCATCATGTGTGTGCATCACTCTATGTCTATGGATATTCTTGTTTGTTCCTTGTGGGACTAACCAATGTAGGTAAGTTGAAAGTGCAACTCACTCCAAAGGATTGCTTCAAATGATCTACTTCAACATTGAGCATCCACATCTTCAACACCTACATGAAGTCATCATCGACAAAACCCAAGGTTAGTTCATCCCTCTAAAGGGCGGATCTCACATCTAGGGGGAGCTTAACTCAAAAATTGAGTAAAAGCAACTCTAATGGTGTGAACACATAAATGCATTATGTAAAAGTGGTAACCCCACTTGAGCTTAAACGATGAGTATGACCTATGATCAAATGTTCTCATTTGACTCCTAAGTCAATATACTCATATATAGATGACCTAGTCATTGCCAATTGTTTGATAGATGCTAGAATTGGTTGTGCATGCTTTACCACATATTTCATTTGCCATCTTATTGTGTGAGCATGTTGGTGCATATTTTACTCATTCAAGGACATCCACTTGTTGTTTTGATTGTTTGGTTCATTCTTCTTTTGGCCAAGTGGATGGACAAGAATGCCTAAGAACCCTCTCTAGCTATCTATGCTTTTCTCGTCTCAAACTCTATTCATGCTACATCACAAAATTTGATCAAGTCAGATTCGAACCACTCTGTGTGAGGAGCACTCGAAGTCCCTGATTCGTCATAGACTTAAACTTCCAAAACCTCTTTGTGATTCTTGGTCTGACCGATTCCTCCATTTCGGTCCTACCGAGATCATTAAGTTGATCTGAGTTTTCAATCTCGGTGCAACCGATTTGAACTTTTCGGTCACACCGAGTTGCTGTAACTGAACACAGTTATGCATCTCGGTGCGACCGAGTTGTTCCACTCGGTCACACTGACATGGTCGGGCTATATATAGTCACGGGCAAAATTTTGGAAATTCCTCCGAACCCCTTCGCCCGCGCAATAGCTCGCTTTGCCATCGAAGGTCTCCGGATCGTCTCCCCGTTGCTAGCCGCCTCCTATCGCTGGTCTCCGCCGCCGTCAACGGAATTCAACCCCACCGTTGCCGCCGTAGCGAGTTCATCGCCGCACTAGGGTATGGACTCGATCTTTGTGCTATCCACATCTGATTCCTAGCACATTGTACTCTTATTGATTCTTGCCACGATTGAAACAATCCTATCCAGCCAAAGTAGTCCGTAGAGTAGATTAGATTCAAATTTTTAGGGTTAGGTTTCCGCCGAAACCATCTTGGACCCACCGAGTTGAAAAACTCGGTCTCACTGATTTGGCATATGCCATTGCACTAGTGACTCTCGGTCTGACCGAGAATTACTAATCAGTGCGACCGATTTTAGGATTCTATGAAACCCTAGCAGTCTCGGTGCCACCAAACTATGACTCGGTCCAACCGAGTTCATCAGTTTAGGTTCAAAAAACTGCTTCGGTATCACCGAGTTTGAAAATCGGTTGATCCGAAATGCTTTCTGTGGAAAACTAAAACCGAATTTTTGAATCATTCTTTTGAAAAATCTCTGCATTTTGTGATGCTCATCCACTTCATCTCATCTATAACTCTTCACAGGGTCAGCAGTCAGCTTTTGCAGCATGTCTTTGCCAGAGTGCCTAGAGCTCAGAGGTGAGCTGCTGTGCCAGTGCCAGACACTAGAGCAACATCTTCAGCACCAGCTACTGCCCCTTCAGCCCCAGTGCAACCAGCTTCAACATCAACTCCAGCACCCTCTACATCAACTGAAGCCTTCATCCTTGGAGTTATTCGGACACCACCAATTGAAGATCAAGCCTGAGAGTCGATCTAGCACTATGCATTTTCTATGAACTTTTTGGTAACTTGTTGCCAAAGGGGGAGAAAAATGTATAGATCATAGGCTTCGAGAGAGAGAGTGTTGTTTTTGTTCTCTCTTGCTTTGTTGGTTTAAACTTGTTTGCTTTTTGATTGGTTGAGATAATATGCTTGTGAGACATTGATGATCATGTGTTTGATCATAAGCTACACTTATGCATGCTTGATGATATTATCCTATCTATCTTATGTGATCATTCACTTTGCTTGGTGATGAGTGCATGTATTCAATACTTATCATTTTGAGCGCTCCACCAAGATGTATGTGACATGGAAGAGTAACCCATGAGCCTAATTCCTTGTGCATTTGCAGTCCAAAGCAAATTTTAAACTATGCACAAATTTAGGGGGAGCTCTTGCTTACCACATACTTCTCAAAGCGACGATGTTTTTATTCTTATTATCATTTGTCGAAGCTTTGATCTATATGTTGTCATCAATTACCAAAAAGGCGGAGATTGAAAGTGCAACTATCCCTAGGTGGTTTTGGTAATTCATAACAACATATAGCTCATTGAGCTAATGCTATTCCAAGACTATTATTTCAGGAAAGCTCAATGAATGGCATGGCATGGATGATGAAAGTGGATCCCTCAAAATACTAAGGGCAAAGGATTGGCTCAAGCTCAAAGGCCCAAGACTCTTCATTTTATATTTTAGTGATCCAAGATCACATTGAGTCTATAGGAAAAGCCAATACTATCAAGGATGAATGAGGTGTTGCTTAATGAGCCTATTGCTTCATGTGCTTTGTGATATGCTCCAAAACCCTCAGCTACTTTCCCACATCCACAAATGACCTAAACCCAAAGCCAAAATTGGTCACACCGATTCTTCCTATCCGGCGCCACCGATTCCAAAAGTCATAGCCACTGCCCCAAACCCTAAGCAAATCGGTCCTACCGATAGGGATCTCGGTCTCACCGAGATGGGATTGTAATCTCTCTGTTTCCCTTTGTAACGTTTTGGTCTAACCGAAGTGAGCGATCGGTCCCACCGAGATTGCAATGTGAACTTTCTGTTTCCCTTTTGTAACATTTCGGTCTCACCGAAAAGAGCAAATCGGTCCCACCGAGTTTACCTGACCAACTCTCTGGAAAGCTTATTACCAAAATCGGTCTTACCGAGTTTGTGTAATCGGTCTTACGGAGATTAAGTTATGCCCTAACCCTAACCAAATCGGTCTCACCGAGTTGCATGTCAGTCCCACCGAAAATCACTAACGGTCACTAGGTTTACTAAATCGGTCTGACCGAGTCTGTTGAATCGGTCCCATCGAGTTTGGTAAATTGTGTGTAACGGTTAGATTTTGTGTGGAGGCTATATATATCCCTCCACCTCCTCTTCATTCATGGAGAGAGCCATCAGACTAAACCTACACTTCCAACTTACCATTTCTGAGAGAGAACCACCTAGTCATGTGTTGAGGCCAAGATATTCCATTCCTACCATATGAATCTTGATCTCTAGCCTTCCCCAAGTTGCTTTCCACTCAAATCCTCTTTCCACCAGATCCAAATCCTATGAGAGAGAGTTGAGTGTTGGGGAGACTATCATTTGAAGCACAAGAGCAAGGAGTTCATCATCAACGCACCATTTGTTACTTATTGGAGAGTGGTGTCTCCTAGATTGGCTAGGTGTCACTTGGGAGCCTCCGACAAGATTGTGGAGTTGAACCAAGGAGTTTGTAAGGGCAAGGAGATCGCCTACTTCGTGAATATCTACCGCTAGTGAGGCAAGTCCTTCGTGGGCGACGACCATGGTGGGATAGACAAGGTTGCTTCTTCGTGGACCCTTCGTGGGTGGAGCCCTCTGTGGACTCGCGCAACCGTTACCCTTCGTGGGTTGAAGTCTCCATCAACGTGGATGTACGATAGCACCACCTATCGGAACCACGCCAAAAACATCCGTGTCTCCAATTGCGTTTGAATCCTCCAAACCCATCCCTTTACTTTCTTGCAAGTTGCATGCTTTAATTTCCGCTGCCTATATACTCTTTGCATGCTTGCTTAAACTGTGTAATGATTACTTGACTTGTCCTTAGCTAAAATCTGTCAAACTCTAAAATTGGGAAAAGGTTAAGTTTTTAATTGGTCAAGTAGTCTAATCACCCCCCCTCTAGACATACTTCAAGGTCCTACACTATCATACTACTTTGCTACTAAATACTTTGCTGGAGATACTAAGTTATCCAGGTGTGGTTGAATTGACAACTCAACTGCTAATACTTAAGGATATTATTTGGCTCCCCTTGTGTCGAATAAATAAATTTGGGTTGAATACTCTACCCTCGAAAGCTGTTGCGATCCCCTACACTTGTGGGTTATCAAGACTAATTTCTGGCGTCGTTGCCAGGGAGCATAGCTCTATTCTCTGAGTCACTTGGGATTTATATCTGCTGATCACTATGAAGAACTTGAAAGATCAAAGAACTAAAATTTATCCCTCAACTACAAGGGGAGGTAAGGAACTGCCATCTAGCTCTGCACTAGATTCTCCTTCTGTTATGAATAAGCTTGCGACACCTAAACCTGCTACTGCTATGAATTCTGATATGTCGCATGTTATTGATGATGCCACTTCTGCTATGCATGATACTTATGATGAAACTACTTCTATGCTTGATACTACTGTGCCATTAGGTGAATTTCTTGATGAACAACTTACTAAGGCTAGGGAGAATGAAATTGTTGAAAATGAAATTATTGATGAAAGTGATGATGAAGGTTCTACTCCTAATTATGAATTGCCTGTTGTTCCTGAGGGTTATGTTATGGATGAAGAAACTGCTAGAGATTTTCTTGCTTGCAGTGATAGATCAGATCTTAAGAAATTGTTAGCTAAGCTGAAACAAAAGACTCTAAATGCTAGAATGAAACATGACCCTGCTTTTGCCACTTCACCTATCTTTGTTACTGATAAGGATTATGAATTTTCTGTTGATCCTGAGATTATTACTTTAGTTGAATTCGATCCTTTCTATGGCACTGAATCTAAAACTGTTGTGGCACATCTTACCAAGTTAAATGATATAGCCACCCTGTTTACTAATGATGAGAAGTCTCGCTATTATTATATCCTTAAGATATTTCCGTTCTCATTAAAGGGTGATGCTAAGACTTGGTTTAATTCCTTTGATCCTGGTTGTGTGCGTAGTCCCCAGGATATGATTTACTACTTCTCTGCTAAATATTTCCCTGCTCATAAGAAACAAGCTGCCTTGCAGGAAATATATAATTTTGTGCAAATCGAAGAAGAGAGTCTCCCACAAGCTTGGGGGAGGATTCTCCGATTACTTAATGCTTTGTCTGATCATCCTCTTAAGAAAAATGAAATACTTGATATCTTTTATAATGGACTACCGATGCTTCCAAGCACCACTTGGATAGTTGTGCTGGTTGTGTTTTCAGGGAAAGAACAGTCAACCAAGCTAAATTACTATTGAATAATATGTTGACTAATGAAAATAATTGGACTCTTCTTGAGCTAATTCCTGAGGCAATTCCTGAACCAATTGAGCCAACTCCTGAGCCTATTCCTAAACCCACTCCTAAGAAGAGAGGTGTCCTATTTCTCAGTCCTGAAGATATGCAAGAGGCAAAGAAATCGATGAAAGGAAAAGGTATAAAAGCTGAAGATGTTAAGAATTTACCACCTATTGAAGAAACACATGGTCTTAATATACCACCTGTTGAAGAACCACATTGTCTTGATAACCTGACACAGGTAGTAAAGGTAAATTCTCTCTATAGATATGATAAAGTTGAAATCCCTTCTACTAAATTTCATAGCCCATGCTTAGATGAATTTGATGACTTTATGGATAAACAAGCAAATTTCAATGATTGTGTTAGTAGACAATTGAAAAATAATGCTTATATGATTGGATGCTTGAATGATTATATGGCTAGAGTTAAAGGTGAACTTAAACTCACTAGTAAACATGTCTCTATGGTTGCCACTCAAGCTGAGCAAGTACTTAAGGCTCAAAATGATTTGCTTGATGAACTAAATAATAAACATGACTTTGCTGTTAGAGTGGCTACTAGAACTGGTAAAAAGACTCAGGAACCTTTGTATCCTAAAGGCCACACTAAGAGAATCGAACATGATTCTCAGAATAATAATCTAGATGCTCCTAGTTCTTATAAGAAGAAGAAAAAGAAAAATGATAGGACTTTGCATGCTTCTAGTGAACCTAATGTAGAAACACCTAAGAATCCTAATGATACTTATATCTCTGATGCTGAAACACAATCCGGAGATGAACATGAACCTGATGATAATGCTAATAATGATGTTCATGTTGATGCTCAACCTAGTAATAATAATGATATAGAAATTGAACCTGCTGTTGGTCTTGATAACCCACAATCAAGAAACCAACGTTATGATAAGAGAGATTTTGTTGCTAGGAAGCATGGTAGAGAAAGAGAACCATGGGTTCAGAAACCCATGCCCTTTCCTCCTAAACCATCCAAGACAAAGGATGATGAGGACTTTGAGTGTTTTGCTGAAATGATTAGACCTATTTTCTTACGCATGCGCTTAACCGATATGCTTAAAACAAACCCTTATGCTAAATACATGAAATATATCATCACTAATAAGAGGGAAATACCTGAAGCTGAGATTTCAACCATGCTTGCCAACTATACCTTTAAGGGTGGAATACCTAAGAAACTTGGTGATCCTGGAGTACCCACTATACCATGCTCCATAAAAAGAAATTATGTTAAAACTGCTTTATGTGATTTAGGAGCCGGTGTTAGTGTTATGCCTCTTTTCTTGTACCGTAGACTTGAATTAAGTAAGTTGACACCCACTGATATATCCTTGCAAATGGCTGATAAATCAACTGCTATACCTGTCGGCATTTGTGAGGACGTGCCTGTTGTTGTTGCGAATGTTACTATCTTAACAGACTTCGTCATTCTTGATATTCCCGAGGACAATAGTATGTCTATTATCCTTGGTGGACCCTTTTTAAATACTGTAGGAGCTGTTATTGATTGCAACAAAGGCAATGTCACCTTTAATGTTAATGGAAATGAGCATACAGTACATTTTCGAGGAAACAACCTCAAGTTCACAGCATAAACTCTATTGGGAAAATTCCATCAGTTATTATTGGAGGTTTTGAATTTCCTCTCCCTACTGTCAAGAAAAAGTATGATATTCTTATTGTTGGGGATTTTCATATCCCCGTTGAGGTAACTTAGTGTTATTCGAAATTTCTCCAGTTCCGTGTTATTCGGAATGAGTTTGTTAACAAGACTTGATCAACCTTGCTAGTGGATTCATTTTGATGATCATGAGATGGATGAAACTAGAAGGCACAACCTTCTGTACCCTATTTTACTTTCTGTTATTTAAAATAAATAAAGCAAAAATAGTATTATCTGTCTGTTTTTTGAATTATCCGTGCAATAGAAAAATATCCCGAAAATAAAAGTGCTCCAAATGCCCTGCAAATTTAGTATGATTTTTTATGGAATATTTGAGGATTTTAGGCACTGAATCACTGCAGGGGGGGGTCAAGCACCTGGCCACGAGGGTGGAGGGCGCGCCCACACCCCCTGGGCGCGCCCCCTGTCTCATGGGCCCCTGGTGGACCCCCTCCACTTATGCCAGCACCCACACACTCCATCTTCTTCCCAAAAAAATCCCCATCCAGCTCAAGCACGAGTTCTTGCTCATTTTGCTGCGATTTTCGATCTCCTTGCTCAAAGCTCCATTCACAAAACTGCTTTGGGAGATTGTTGCTTGGTATGTGACTCCTCCATTGGTCCAATTAGTTTTTGTTCTAGTGCTTTATTCATTGCAAATCCTTGCTATCTTGGTGACCCTATTCTTGAGCTTGCATGTTAAATTTATGAGGTCCCAAGTAATTCTAATGCATGATATAGGCTCTAGGCACTTGTAGGAGTAGTTGCTATCAATCTTGTTTAGTTTTATTCACTTTTATTTTGAAGTTACTAAAATTTCAGAAAATTGCAGAAAAAGAAATATGTTCAGGAAAATGTAACAAGGTGGTTCCTCAATAAAGAAAGGACCTAGGCGTGCTATGCGTGAGCAAGACGATGAACCACCAAGGGAAGCTGAAGTGCGGTCTTGTGAATGTCCGTCAAAAGTGTTTATGGTACATATGTGCGTAATGCCGATCTTGAGGACTTCATGCAAGATAAGTGTCCTCAGTACTACTATCTAACTGATTCGTTCGTGAGAAGGTTTAAATTTTCATCTTCGCGTAATTCTCAAAGTGTCCTGTTTGATATTTATGATCAATCTTATACCATGGACTTAGAATATTTTACAACTGCCTGCAAACTTCCGCAGTGGGGCAATGTTAATGATCCCCACAAATCTAAGTTTATAGACTTTCTTGCTAGTATTACTGTGGGAGAATCTAGGGATATAGTACAAGCTACCATAGGGAGCATTCATTTTCCTGCTATACATTATTTTGCTCTCTTCATTTGTAGATGCATTAACGGTAAAGATGAAGCATGTCATATGTGTGTCCCTGATCTTTGTGTCATCAAGAGTGCTGTGTTAGGTTATAAAGATTATAACTTGGGGGCAATAGTTGCACGTAGGTTGCATAAAAATGGTAGAGCTGGAAATTTATTTGGAGGAATTTATGCGACCCGTGTAGCAAATTATCTTGGTATAGCCCCACGAGAGGGGGATATGATGTTACCTCCTGCTTATTTAGATTATGACGCTATGGTCCAACATCATTTTCTTAAGGGGAATGAACAATTCCTCCAGTATCGACTAATCTTTGACAGACATAGTGATGTCCATGTTACTCTTCCTGCTCCTTCCCTTTTTGATTACCAGGCAAAAGGAAGATATGTTGTTACCAGGGAGGAAGCAGCTGAACACGAGGGGAGAGCGGAGGCGGCTCGTCAACATGCCGCAGCTCAGGAGGCAATTGTTGCTGCATCTCAGTACGACCCCAGTTACAACTACGGATATCAACCAGGCTACCCTTGGCATTAGACCGACTTAGGCCAAAAGCCTAAGCTTGGGGGAGTACGTATTTCTCACCGACTTTACATTCATGTTCACACACTGTTCTAGTCGTCGGTGCTCATACTCTTTCATTGTATTATCCATGCTAGTTTAATTTTCTTTTTCTAGTTTTCTTCTTGTGTGTTTGATAAACCTTAAGAAAAACCAAAAAAAAATTAGTTAGTTTAATTTCCATGCTTGTAGTAGAAATTAAAATGAAAACCCAAAAATATTTCTCGTTCTTCTTTTACTTGTTGGGAGCTTTCCCGTGTAAATAGTTTTATTTTCTTTTCTTTCCTTTGAGGGTAGAGAGTAGAAGACCATATTGAAAATGTTTAGCGGCTCTCATATGCATGATTGTTTATTTACCTTAGAGCCCATATTCACGGTGGATTATATAGCCTTCATGATATTTATGTTCATGGTGGATTATATCCTACTCATGCTTGTACTCGGTGTGAATTAATTTTAATGCATGGATATGATTGTTGTCACTCTCTCAGTTGGTCGCTTCCCAGTCTTTTGCTAGCCTTCACCTGTACTAAGTGGGAATACTGCTTGTGCATCCAAACTCCTTAAACCCTAAGTTATTCCATATGAGTCCACCATACCTTCCTATATGCGGTATCTACCTGTCGTTCCAAGTAAATTTGTATGTGCCAAACTCCAAACCTTCAAATGAAATTCTATTTTGTATGCTCGAGCAGCTCATGTTTCAACTAGGGCTGCATATATCTTCCATGCTAGGTGGGTTATTCTCAAGAGGAGTGGACTCCGCTCCTCATTCACGAAAAGGGCCGGTAACCGGGATGCCCAGTCCCATGATCCAAAAAGATCAAAGCAAATCAATATAATTAAACAAAACACCCCAGGGCTGTTGTTAGTTGGAGGCACTCGTTGTTTCGAGCAAGCCATGGATTGATGCTTGTTGGTGGTGGGGGAGTACAAACTTTTACCATTCTGTTTGGGAACTGCCTATAATGCATGTAGTATTGAAGATACAACCATCTCATAGTTGCTGCATTGACAGTGAAAGTATGCCGCTCAAAATGTTATTCAATCTCTATTTTAAAATCGAGCTCTGGCACCTCTACAAATCCCTGCTTCCCTCCGCGAAGGGCCTATCTATTTACTTTTATGTTGAGTCATCAACTTCTTATTAAAAAGCACCCGCTGGAGAGCACACTGTTATTTGCATGAATTATTATTGGTTTATATTGGGTATGACTTGACTGGATCTCTTTTACCATGAATTACAATGTTTAGTCAGTCCTTGATCTTTAAAGGTGCTCTGCATTTATGTTTTGCGGTCTTAGAAAGGGCTAACGAGATACCATTTTGTTATATCATGTTATGATTGTTTTGAGAAAGTGTTGTCATCCGAGTTTTATTATTATGGCTCGCTAGCTGATTATGCCATTGATATGAGTACTTGTGAGACCGAGGTGTTATTGTGAGTATGGTTAGTTCATAATATTTGCTGAAACCTGAATGCTGGCTTTGAATGTTTACAACAACAAGAGCAAGTAGAGTTTGTAAAAGTTTTTCTTTATCACTTTCAGTCTATCAACTGAATTGCTTGAGGACAAGCAAAGGTTTAAGCTTGGGGTTGTTGATACGTCTCCAACGTATCTACTTTTCCAAACACTTTTGCCCTTGTTTTGGACTCTAATTTGCATGATTTTAATGAAACTAACCCGGACTGGCGCTGTTTTCAGCAGAACTGCCATGATGTTGTTTTATGTGTAGAAAACGAAAGTTCTCGGAATGACCTGAAAATCCTCGGACATAAGTTTCAGAAAATATAAAAAATACCGGCAAAAGATGAAGACCTAGGGGCCCACACCCTGTCCACGAGGGTGGGGGCGCGCCCACCCCCTCTGGGCGCGCCCCCTGTCTCGTGGGCCCCCTACAGCTCCGCCGACCTCAACTCCAACTCCATATATTCCGTCTCGCAGAGAAAAAAATCAGAGAGGAAGTTTCATCATGTTTTACGATATGGAGCCGCCGCCAAGCCCTAATCTCTCTCGGGAGGGCTGATCTGGAGTCCGTTCGAGGCTCCGAAGAGGGGGGTTCGTCGCGGTCGTCATCATCAACCATCCTCCATCACCAATTTCATGATGCTCACCGCCGTGCGTGAGTAATTCCATCGTAGGCTTGCTGGACGGCGATGGGTTGGATGAGATTTACCATGTAATCAAGTTAGTTTTGTTAGGGTTTGATCCCTAGTATCCACTATGTTCTGAGATTGATGTTGCTATGACTTTGCTATGCTTAATGCTTGTCACTAGGGCCAGAGTGCCATGATTTCAGATCTGAACCTATTATGTTTGCATGAATATATATGTGTGTTCTTGATCCTATCTTGCAAGTCTATAGTCACCTATTATGTGTTATGATCCGACAACCCCGAAGTGACAATAATCGGGATACTTCTCGGTGATGGCCGTAGTTTGAGGAGTTCATGTATTCACTATGTGTTAATGGTTTGGTCCGGTTCTCTACTAAAAGGAGGCCTTAATATCCCTTAGTTTCCGCTAGGACCCCACTGCCACGGGAGGGTAGGACAAAAGATGTCATGCAAGTTCTTGTCCATAAGCAGGTATGACTATATTTGGAAGACATGCCTACATTACATTGATGAATTGGAGCTAGTTCTGTGTCACCCTATGTTATAGCTATTACATGAGGAATCGCATCCGACATAATTATCCATCACTGATCCAATGCCTACGAGCTTTTCACATCTTGTGCTTCGCTTATTTACTTTTCTGTTGCTATTGTTACAATACTACAAAACCCAAAAATATTAATTTTGCTATCGTTACCATTACTATCATACTACTTTGCTACTAAATACTTTGCTGCAAATACTAAGTTATCCAGGTGTGGTTGAATTGACAACTCAACTGCTAATACTTAAGAATATTCTTTGGCTCCCCTTGTGTCGAATCAATAAATTTGGGTTGAATACTCTACCCTCGAAAGATGTTGCGATCCCCTACACTTGTGGGTTATCAACTCTCCGAGAGCGGGTGTTGTGACCCTGCAGTGGAGGTTCTCATGGTCGACTCCCATTCCACCCTGCTTGGTTTCCGCCGCAGCGGCGAGAACCGGGTCGGCGACGAGTCGCTCGGCCACAAGGAGTACCAGCCTCAGCCTCTCAGTTCGCAACAGAGGGAAGAGCTGTGCCGCCACAACGAGGAGGCTCTCCATACCCCCATCATAGGGGAAACCGCCGAGGCTCGGGCCTTGGAGGACGTGCGCCTGGCCACGCTGGCCGAACACGCCCGTTTGGACAACCTCCAACATTGTCTCGACGAACGCGCCCATAGGCTGATCCCCGGATCCAGTCGGCACACACGACAGTTGTTTCCACCGGAAACTTACGTATTCTGCACACCGATCTAGAATCTCATGGCGGTTGCGCGTATTGCGGAGTCCATCCAGCCGTCCCGCTCGGAGGCTGGGAGAGGTCTGGAACAGATCAGAGCACTGCTCCGAGCAGCAGGAGATCAGAACTCCACGGTGTCCCAATCACGGGATAGAATTCACAGCCGGTTGGTAAGGACAGAAACCGTTTAGTCGGCACACAGTCCTAGATCACCGCTGAGGCAAAGAGATCGTGAGCATCATTAGGATCGACATTTGGGAAGAGCTCACGGAAATGATGACCGTGAGTTCGCCCGTGACAACTATCGTCGAGTGCCTTCTCCCCTCCCGAGGGGTGGGTCATACACGCCCCGGTGTTATGACGACATGCACCCATTCGGTAATGACCGCAGGGTTCCAGTCGACCCAAGGGAGCCTGGGTTCGACGCAAGGTCAGTCCTTGTTCAAGGCTTGGTCGACCGGAACAGAGCATACAGAGAGGGGCTGAACAGAGACAGACCCAGCGGCAGCAGGGTCCATGTATCTGGCCTCGAGTGCTTCGGAAGGGCCATTAGGGCCGCGGAGATCCCCCACAACTTCAGGTTGGCAGCTGGTGCCAGCAAGTTCACGGGAGAGTCGAAGCCCGACACTTGGCTTGAAGATTACCGAGTGGCTGTGCACATCGGCGGCGACAGCGATGAGGTGGCCATGAAGCACCTCCCTCTGATGCTTGAAGGTTCTGCCAGAGCTTGGCTCAATCAGTTGGCCCCTGGGAGTATTTTGAGTTTGGATGAGTTGGCCCGAGTGTTCACTAGAACATTCAAGGGCACCTGCAAGAGACCAGCCGGTCTACCGGAGTTGCAACATTGTGTGCAGAAGCCGAATGAAACCTTGAGGGACTATATCCAGAGATGGATAACTCTGCACCACACGGTGGAGAATGTGTCAGATCACCAAGCAGTTTGTGCCTTCAAGGAAGGCGTTCGCTACAGAGAGCTCAATCTAAAGTTCGGTCGGACAGGAGATATGACTCTGACTCGGATGATGGAGATTGCCACCAAATATGCTAACAGTGAAGAGGAGGACCGACTCTGGAGCGGCAAGCATAAAACAATCACCCAGGACACCGGAGGAGGGAATTCCAGTTGGAAGCAGAAGCGAAAGGCTGAGGCAGCAGGGCCTGCCGAGGCAGCAGTGTTAAACCAAGGGAAGTTAAAGGGGAAGCCCAAGGGGCCCTGGAATCCCAAGTAAGTGAAAGATCAAGATGGGAACAATGTGATGGATTTGCCGTGTCATATTCACACCAAGAAAGATGAAGATGGGAATCTGATCCTCCCCAAGCATACCACTCGACAATGTCGACTCCTGATTCAGAGCTTCCAGAAGAAGGGTCAGCCCAATGAAAAGGACAAGGATTCTGAACAGGAGGAAGACAAAGAGGAAGAGGAGGGTGGATACCCCCAAGTTCATGCCATCCTGGTGATTTTTGCTGATGTCGAGAGCAAAAGTCGACTGAAAGTCATTAACCGAGAAGTGAACATGGTCGCTCCGGTGACACCCAGGTATCTGAAATGGTCAAAGACTCCTATCACATTTGATCAGTCGGATCACCTGCCGTGAGTGGCTACTCCTGGTCGGCAGGCGTTGGTGGTCGACCCAGTTGTCGGAGGCACCCGATTGACCAAAGTTCTGATGTATGGCAGCAGTGGCCTCAATATTCTATACGCCGAGGCTCTGAAAGGAATGGGCATTCCGATGTCTGAACTGAGCGAGAGTAAAATGAGGTTCCACAGAGTCATCCCTAGGAAAAAAGCTGAGTCACTCGGCCAGATAGCTCTCGATGTGGTTTTCGGCGATGAGAAGAATTACCGCAAAGAGAAGTTGACATTTGAAGTGGTGGATTTTGAAAGCGCGTATCATGCCATTCTGGGCAGACCTGCCTATGCCAGCTTCATGGCTCGACCGTGTTACGTGTACCTCAAAATGAAGATGCCTGGCCCCAAAGGCGTGATTACCGTTTGTGGTAACTGGAAGAAAGCAGAGGACTGCCTCCAAGATGGTGCAAAAAATAGCAGATGAGCAGATGGCAGCGGTGGAGTTCCAAGAGCAGAAGAGAACGGCAGATCCATGTGATTTGCTGCATGCCAAGAGGCCTGCCTTGGAGTCTGCATTCCAGTCGATCGAAGAAACTAAACCGATTCACATCCACTCAACCGATCCCAATGCTGCTCCGACTCATATTTCCACGATGCTCGAAAAAAATAGGAAGCCGCTCTCACCCAGTTCCTCCGTGAGAACTGGGACATCTTCGCATGGAAGTCGTCTGACATGCCAGGTGATCCTAGGGAACTGTCTGAGCACCATTTGCGTGTCAACTCAAAAGCAAAACCAGTCAAAGAGCATCTCCGTCGGTCCTACACGGAGAAGAGGAAGGCCATTGGCGAAGAAGTGGCTCGACTCCTGGCCGCAGAGTTCATTCACGAGATCTACCACTCCGAGTGGCTCGCCAATGTTGTTATGGTTCCTAAGAAAGACAAATCACTACGAATGTGCATTTACTTCAAGCACATCAATCGGGCCTGCCCGTAGGATCATTTTCCGCTGCCTCGCATCGACCAGATAGTCGACTCAACTGCGGGGTGCGAGTGACTGTCCTTCCTGGACGCCTATTCTGGGTACCATCAGATCCGACTCTTTGGGCCCGATGAGATCAAGACTGCCTTCATCACCCTGTTCAGGTGCTTTTGTTATGTCACCATGCCCTTTGGCCTCAAGAATGCTGGTGCCACGTTCATGCGCATGATCCAGAAGTGCTTGCTCACTCAGATCAGATGGAACATGGAAGCGCACATGGATGACATCATGGTTAAGTCATGCAAAGGTTCTGATCTGCTGACTGACCTCGCTAAAACCTTTGCCAACCTGAGAAGGTACGATATCAAGCTCAATCCATCAAAATGCACATTCGGAGTCCCAGGCGGAAAGTTACTTGGTTTTCTTGTTTCCGAACGAGGAATCGATGCAAATCCAGAGAAGATTGGCACAATCCTCTGAATGAAATGCCCAGTGCGAGTGCATGATGTTCACAAGCTGACTGGTTGCTTGGCCGCATTAAGTCGATTCATCTCACGACTCGGTGAAAAGGCATTACCTCTTTACCGACTGATGAAGAAATCTGACAAGTTTGAGTGGAATGATGAAGCTGAAGCAGCATTTGAAGAGCTCAAATCCCTACTTTCCACCCAGCCGGTGCTTGCTGCTCCAGTCAGCAAGGAGCCTCTTTTGCTTTACATCGCAGCCACGGGACAATTTGTCAGCACAGTGCTCACGGTCGAGCGGGAAGAGGAAGGCAAAGCCTTCAAAGTTCAACGCCCAGTCTATTACATTTCAGAAGTTTTGACCCCATCCAAGCAGAGATACCCTCACTATCAAAAGCTTGTTTACGGGATCTACTTAACCATGAAAAAGGTTGCACACTACTTCTTTGATCATTCAGTTTCAGTCGTTAGCGACACTCTATTGTCAGAGATTCTGAATAACAGAGATGCAACTGGTCGAGTGGGGAAGTGGGCGATTGAACTCCTTCCATTGGATATCAAGTTTGAGGCAAAGAAGGCCATCAAGTCTCAAGCAATTGCAGACTTCCTCGTAGAGTGGACAGAACAACAACAGCCGACCCAAATCCAGTTGGAACATTGGACCATGTTCTTTGATGGGTCCAAAATGTTGAATGGCTCTGGTGCAGGAGTGGTTTTAGTATCCCCACGAGGAGACAAGCTCAATTATGTCCTTCGGATTCACTTTGATTCTTCGAACAATGAGGCCGAATACGAGGCACTTTTATATGGGTTGCGTATGTCCATCTCACTCAGCGTCCAGCGCCTGATGGTCTACGACGACTCAGATTTAGTGGTCAATCAAGTGATGAAAGAATGGGATGTCAGGAGCCCTGCAATGAATGGTTACGGCAATGCAGTGAGACATTTGGAGAAGAAGTTTGAGGGGTTAGAGCTCCACCACATACCCCGACTCAAGAATCAAGCGGCGGATGATCTGGCCAAGATAGGTTCCACTCGGAAGCCTATCCCCAGTAATGTGTTCTTGGAACATTTCCATACCCCATCCATACAAGAGGATCCCTTCAAAGAAGAGCCCCCACAACAGATAAGTTCAACCAACCCGACTGAGATCGGGATTCCAGCCATGGTCGACCTGATCATGGAAGTTCTGGTGATCACGCCTGACTGGACTATGCCGTACATTGCGTACATTCTCAGAAAAGAACTCCCAGAAGACGAAGATTAAGCCCGTCAGATAGTCCGCCGATCCAAAGCCTTTACAGTGATGAAAGATCAGCTGTATAGAGAAAGTGTCACAGGAGTAGCCCAGCGCTGCATCGCCCCTGAAGAAGGTCGAATGATCTTAAATGATATCCACTCGAGTACCTATGGTCACCATGTGTCCTCTCGGACCATCATGTCCAAAGCATAACAAGAGGGATTCTATTGGCCTCGGGCAAATGAGATGGCAAAGGATATAGTCGACGAGTGTGCAGGCTGCCAGTTCTATTCCAACATGCCCCACAAGCCAACATCCGCCTTGAAGACTATCCCTCTTGTCTGGCCATTCGCAGTCTGGGGGTTGGATATGGTCGGCCCCTTCAAGACTGGCGTGAGTGGCTTCTCCCATGTGCTCGTAGCAGTCGACAAGTTCACCAAGTGGATTGAAGCTAAACCCATCAAGAACCTCAGTGCTAGCACTGCTGTCAATTTTGTCAGAGAGTTGATATTCAGATATGGAGTCCCTGACAACATTATCATGGATAATGGCTCCAACTTTGATTCTGATGAGTTCAAGGTGTTGTGCGCAACCCAAGGCACTCAGGTCAACTATGCATTTGTTGCACACCCTCAGTCGAATGGACAGGCAGAGAGGGCGAACGGTTTGATCGTCCAAGGATTAAAACCCCGCCTGATGCGTGATCTCAAAGATGCCGCTGGCGCCTGGGTAACCGAGTTGCCTTCCGTCTTATGGGGGTTGAGGACAACACCAAATCGGTCGACTGGCCGGACTCCTTTCTTCTTGGTGTACGATGCAGAGGCCGTGCTCCCGAGTGATTTGCTGCACAATGTCCCCAGAGTGGAACTATTCACAGAAGCTGAAGCAGAACAAGCACGAGAAGAGGCCGTTGATCTCCTAGAGGAGGAGAGCGAGATGAATTTGATCCGGTCGACCATTTATCAGCAAGACCTGCGCCGACTCCATGCCCGGAACGTCAGAGGACGAGCATTCCAAGAGGGAGACCTGGTTCTTCGAGTGGATCAAAAGCAGCCTCATAAACTGGCCCCGGCCTAGGAAGGCCCCTTCATAATCACCAAGGTGCTTCACGGAGCTTACCACATCTACAACATAGCCAAGAAGATAGACGAGCCACGAGCATGGAATGCAGAACTGCTTTGTCACTTCTACACCTAGATTACTCGACCCGACGAGTTGTAATAGAAGTGTTTTAGTTTGCTTTCCGAAGACAAGATTTTTTCAATATCATAATGATCAGTTTCCTATGAGCATCTGTGTCTAAAAATCCCCCAGTGGGTGACTTAGCCGCGAATCCGATTCGCCTAAGTTAAAAACATCTCCAAGTGGAGAGCAATCCTCCCACTCGGGGGCTTAGCTGCGACCCCGTAATCGCCTAAGTTAAAAAACATTTCCGAGTGGAGAGCAATCCTCCCACTCGGGGGCTTAGCTGCGACTCCGTAATCGCCTAAGTTAAAAACATCTCCGAGTGGAGAGCAATCCTCCCACTCGAGGGCTTAGCCGTGACCCTGTAATCGCCTAAGTTAAAAACATTTCCGAGTGGAGAGCAATCCTCCCACTTGGGGGCTTAGCTGTGACCCCGTAATAGCCTAAGTTAAAAACATTTCCGAGTGGAGAGCAATCCTCCCACTCGAGGGCTTAGCTGTGACCCCGTAATCCCCTAAGTTAAAAACATCTCCGAGTGGAGAGCAATCCTCCCACTTGGGGGCTTAGCTATGACCCCGTAATCGCCTAAGTTAAAAACATTTCCGAGTGGAGAGCAATCCTCCCACTCGGAGGCTTAGCTGTGACCCCGTAGTCGCCTAAGTCAAAAACATTCTGAGTGGAGAGCAGCCCTCCCACTCGGGGACTTTACCACCACAAATACAACGTACGTTCCATCCCTATCCGTAGGGACGACGAGGCGTCAACTGGGCATCACCTCTGAGCTGCGCCACAAATACAACATACCCTATCCGTAGGGACGACGAGGCGTCGACTGAGCATTACCTCTGAGCTACGCCACAAATACAATGTCGCATCTCGGCCCACAAGGACGGCAAGGGGTCGATCGAACACCGCGACCGAGCACCACCAAGAGTACAATGTACTTTCACTCGGCAAAAGGTGAGAAGATCAAGTCCTCTCGAGACCAAGGGAAAATCGGAAACAGTTTGAGAAACCAAGCAAAAGTCAGGATATTCAAAGAAATCCAAGTTTGAATAAACCCTGCAAAAGTTCAGAACCGCAACGGGAAAGAGTACTCGGGCATCAAGCCCGAAAGAGTTTAACGATTACACGACCACTCGGCATTCCGAGGAAAATAAATGTGGGGCATAATGTTTTTGATCACTCGTCACAAGAGGGGCTGGCTGGATCACAAAAACTGTTGAGGTCAATGCTGTCTGCAATGCAAGTGGAAGCCTCGAGGAAGGTGTCCATGAAGGACTGGAAGGAGTGCTTCTTAGTGTTCGCAACCTTGAGAGCCGCCAGCTTGTCTTCTCTGGCGTCTTTGTAGTGCACTCGAACCAATGACATGGCAACGTCAACGCCACAACGAGCAGATGATTTCTTCCGTTCCTGCATTCGGCCAGGGATCTGATTCAGTCGAGTCATCAACGACTCGAGATCTTGTGAAAGTTCCGCCTGAGGCCAGAGTTCGGCATCGACTCGAGTCATCGCCGCCTTCAGACACGCCAGATAAGCAACATCGCTGTCCATGCGCGATTCCAACCACAGCAAGCTCATCGCTACATCATCTTTGACATGACAATTGATGGGGTTGAGACCCATTTCAACCCGCCCAGTTTCAACCTCAAAGTCCTGGCAAAATTCTGCACAATTAGGGAAATATTGAGTCGACAGTATAACAAGACTTTCCAATCGGCGGCAACCAGTCAGTCGAGCGATGATACCTTCAAGTTTCAGGACCAGTTTTGTAGCAAGTTGTCCCAGATAGGACTCCAGCTCGCCCGTCTTGGCTCTGAGGCTTCCGACTTCGTTGGACAGGTTCTCCTTGTCTTTCTTCAGTTGCTCAACCTCCCGATTGGCATCAGAGATTGTAGCCTTCAACTTCGAGTTCTCCTCTTCCAACTTGCTGACTGAAGCCAGCTTCTTGTCTGCAAGCGCTGTCTTGTCTCGTGCCTCCTTCTGAGCAGCAGCGAGGTCCAGATCCTTCTTCTCTAGAGCTTCCTTCATTTTCTCTAAAGAAACAACACTCTTTAGACGAGCTTGAAGCTGACGGTTTTCACTATGCACATTTGTTCATGTGAAGTCACTTGGTTCAAAGAGACTGAAAGGAAAAACGCTAAAAGGCGCGAGCCACAAGGTGGACAAGTGTCGGTTGGTTACCTCTCATTATGGCTATTTCTTCCTGAGCAGTCGTGAGGTTCTTCTTTGCCAGTTTAAGATCAAGGTTGAGGCTGATCTGCTGTTTGTTCAGCTCAGAAAGTTGAGCCCCAAGATCACAAGACTTCTGCAGCGAGCAAGAGAGATATATCAGTCGACAGAAAGACAATTACAGTGAAAGTTACTCTAAGACTACTACCGAATCAAACATTCAACAGTAGTCTCGGGGACTACACCCAGTGGGTGCACTTAGCGTGCCCCCAGTAGTTCAGACAAACACTCAGCATGGTCTGCCCAGCTTGAGTCAAAGAGAGAGAGAGAGAGAGAGAGTAGATTCTCGGACCACAGTCGACTGCCAGCAGTCGGCCATGGTCTCGGGAACTACACCCAGTGGGTGCACTTAGCGTGCCCCCACTGGTTCAGATCAACACTCGACTCAGTTATAGTTGAGTGGAGCGGAAGACATATTGAACTCTATAACAAGCACACCCTAGTGGGTGATCGGATGCAAAACATGGACCCATGATAGTAGATGCACATATGGGCAGCAAAGTAACAACGACAGTTTTTTATGATTCAAAAGTTCAGTCGGGAGTTAACTGACCTTGACGTTGGTCTGCAGAGTGGTGCTGGCATTATAGGCCACCTGGATGGCCTCATGCATCACCTTCACTTATTCCATAACAAGATTCACTTGACGAAGAGCCTCCCTGGCAGCACTCGGCGTGTTGTCCAGAGTTTGGTACACAACACAGAGTGATGGCGCCAAGGCGGCCGAAGCACCCACTGTGTCGGACGCATGGAGTTGCACTGGGGCAGCATGAGTTGGAGCAGTCGACCCCGATGGGCGATCAGTCGTCAGCGGGTCGACGAATGTGACGCTGGTCCGAGCCAGATCTCCAGACCGCTCGACCAGTGTCTCAAGCACCGGAGTCGACTGAGGGGCTTGAACCTCAAGCACTCTCCCACTCAAGCCCTTGCCTTTCCTCCTCCTCTCCCTCAAGGGAGCTTCTTATTCTTCATCGTTAGGAAGCACGAGAATGTCTCATCGTGCTGCAACGAAAAGGAAAAAACGTCAGAAATTCGGCCGACCGACAAACTCAATCGACAGAACAAGCTTTAATCAGACAGACTCACCAGCTCGGGAGGTGGGCGCATCGTCCGTTTCCTCATCTCCTAGGGCCTTGTCAATGTCCATGTTAGTTGCAGCAGAGGTTGGGCTGGAAAGATGCAAGATCCACTCGGTAACCAACAGAAATGCCAATCGGAAGAAAGGAACGCAAAGAGATAAAATTCTCACCCAGAGGCAGCTGGAACATCCATCTTGATCCTTGGCAGAGTCCTCTGAGCCTTCAGGGGCATGACCTTGGGCTGCTTAGCCACCTTCTCAGTCGGCTCAGGAGCGACGTCCGAGTCCGCTTCTGTGTCTTGGTACTGGAAGCCACGACCTTGCCCCGCTCGCCTGCTGGATCATGATGCTGTTTGGATCGGCGCTCCAAGTGTGGAGGCGAGTCGACCTCCTCGTCATCGTCAGCCTCGTCGCTCTCCTCCTCATTGTCGCTGTCTGAAGACTGATACTCGCCACTCTCATCTGCACTGTCCTCCCCTTCCTGGTCCTTCCCCTGGGTCTGCTCTCCATTAGGCATGGAATACATCTCAGTATAAACCTACAAAGCAAGAAGTCGAGTGAATTCCAGTCGGTACCAGAGACAGATATGAGATACACAAGAAATCAATCGGAGGCAGAAGTTTGAAGCTTGTCGGGTGGATTGCTGTCACCAAAGGGAACGACCCTCCTGCCCCCCCTGGGGTTGTCCTTGTTGCCCGTGATGCTCTTCAGCCATCCATCCACCGTCTTGGCCAAGACTTCCTCCGGATGAACCCGAGCTGTGTCATTGGCACCGGAGTACATCCACATCGGATGGTCCCGAGCCTGAAGCGGTTGGATGCGCCGACTGAGAAACACCTCCAATAGGTCCATCCCGGTTACGCCCTGATTGATCAGCTGGACCACCCTCTCGACCAGCATGTCCGTCTCCATCCTCTCTATAGCAGTCACTTTCAGCGAGGAAGGAGTTTGAACGCGATCGAAGGAGAAAGGGGGAAGTCCAGTCGACTGGCCCGGGGTGGGGATGTCCTGGCAGTAGAACCAGGTCGACTGCCAGCCCCTGATTGACTCGGGAAGGGTCATGTGTAGGATCTTGAAGTATGTCTAGAGGGGGGGGGGGTGATTAGACTACTTGACCAAATAAAAACTTAACCTTTTCCCAATTTTAGTCTTTGCCAAATTTTAGCAAACTTAGGACAAGTCAAGCAATCTTAACACAATTCAAGAAAGCATGCAAAGAGTATATGAGCAGCGGAAAATAAAGCATGCAACTTGCAAGAATGTAAAGGGAAGGGTTTGGAGAATTCAAACACAATTTGGAGACACGGTGATTTTTGAGCCATGGTTCCGATAGGTGGTGCTATCGTACATCCACGTTGATGGAGACTTCAAACCACGAAGGGTAACGACTGCGTGAGTCCACGGAGGGCTCCACCCAAGAAGGGTCCATGAAGAAGCAACCTTGTTTATCCCACCATGGCTGTCACCCACGAAGGACTTGCCTCACTAGCGGTAGATCTTCACATAGTAGGCGATCTCCTTGCCCTTACCAACTCCTTGGTTCAACTCCACAATCTTATTGGAGGCTCCCAAGTGACACCTAGCCAATCTAGGAGACACCACTCTCCAAGAAGTAACAAATGGTGTGTTGATGATGAACTCCTTGCTCTTGTGCTTCAAATGATAGTCTCCCCAACACTCAACTCTCTCTCACTGGATTTGGATTTGGTGGAAAGAAGATTTGAGTGGAAAGCAACTTGGGGAAGGCTAGAGATCAAGATTCATGGTAGGAATGGAATATCTTGGTCTCAACACATGAGTAGGAAGTGTAGGTTTGTTCTGATGGCTCTCTCCACGAATGAAGAGGAGGTGGAGGGGTATATATAGCCTCCACACAAAATCTAACTGTTACACACAATTTACTAGTCTCGGTGGGACCGAATTGAGAAACTCGGTCTGACCGATTTAGTAAACCTAGTGACTGTTAGGGTATTCGGTGGGACCGACATGCAACTCGGTAGGACCGATATGGTTAGGGTTAGGGCACACCGTAATCTTGGTGAGACCGATTACACAAACTCGGTGAGACCGATTTTGGTAATAAGCTAACCAGAGCGTTGGTCAGATAAACTCTGTGGGACCGGTTCACTTATTTCGGTGGGACCAAAATGTTACGAAAGGGAAACAGAGAGTTTACATTTCAATCTTGGTGGGACCGATCGCTCATCTCGGTGGTACCAAAATGTTACGAAGGGAAATAGAGAGATTACAATCCCATCTCGGTGAGACCGAGATCCCTATCGGTAAGACCGATTTGCCTAGGGTTTGTGGCAGTGGCTATGACATCTGAACTCGGTGGTGCCGGATAGAAAGAATCGGTGGGCCCGAGTTGGACTTTAGGTTTAGGTCATATGTGGATGTGGGAAAGCAGTTGAGGGTTTTGGAGCATATCACTAAGCACTATGAAGCAAGAACCTCATTAAGCAACACCTCATCCCTCCTTGATAGTATTGGCTTTTCCTATAGACTCAATGTGATCTTGGATCACTAAAATATAAAATGTAGAGTCTTGAGCTTGAGGCTTGAGCCAATCCTTTTATCCTAAGCATTTTGAGGGGTCCACTTTTCTCATCCATGCCATGCCATTCATTGAGCTTTCCTGAAATATTTATCCTGGAATAGTATTACCTCAATGAGCTATATGTTGTTAGGAATTACCAAAACCACCTAGGGATAGTTGCACTTTCAATCTCCCCCTTTTTGGTAATTGATGACAACATATAGATCAAAGCTTCGACAAATGATAATAAGATTGAAAAACATTGTCGCTTTGAGAAGTATGTGAAATGTGAGAGCTCCCCCTAAATTTGTGCATAGTTTAAGATTTGCTTTGGACTACAAATGCACATAGAGTTAGGTTCATGAGTTACTCTCCCATGTCGCATACATCTTGGTGGAGCACTCAAAATGGTAATAATCAAAATACATGCAGTGATCACCAAGCAAAGTGAATGATAATATAGAGATAAAAGGATAATGTCATCCAACAAGCATTAATGTAGTGTATGATCAAACACATGATCATCATAGTATCACACAGGCAATAGAGTATCTCAAACAAGAGAAAGCAAACAAAGTTCAACCACAAGAAAACAAGAGAGAACAAAAGCAAACTCTCTCTCTCTCGAAGCCTATGATCTTATACATTTTCTCCCCGTTTGGCAACAAGTTACCAAAGAGTTCCTAGAAAATGCATAGTACTATGACGTCTCTCAGGCTTGGTCTTGATGTGGTGGTGTAGATATGACTCCAAGGACGAAGGCATCAGTTGATGAAGTTGGAGCTGGTGGAGTAGATGCTGGAGCTGGTGGCACTGAAGCTATAGCAGGTGCAGATGAAGTTGCTCTTGTGTCTGTCACAAGCACTGCAGCTAATCTCTGAGCTCTAGGCACTCTAGCAAATGCCTCAGTGGTTTTCTTGCCCTTCCTCTCCTGCATGTCATCCTGGAGTTGCTAAACAACAGACTGGATCTTAGTTACCTTCACATCCAAGTCATAGAACTTCTGCTCCATGATCCTCTCCAGGCTCTCCTAGTTTTGAGTCAAGGTGGCCAACCATTTCTCAATCCTTAGAGTGGATGCTATCAAGTAGCCGAGCTGATCTTGCTTGCTCTTCAGGAAGTACTCAGATGCCTCATCAATTGTTGGCATCTTGTCAGCCTTCTCAGTCCTTGCCTTCTCCTTCTTTGCTTGTGCTTGCACAGAAGATGGTTCATCTTCATCCATAACCACTTGGTTGTCCTCAAAATCCGGATAGATAGGCATGTGATCCTTGTCCAACAAGTATGTGCCAGTGCCCATCTTGGAGTTAATCAGCTCCTGGATCTGTGGGGCATACCCACAACTTCTCTTCTGGTCTGCAGCTGTCCTCTTGATAGTTTCAACAATGAGGCTCATGACCTTGAACTTTTGAGGCACATCAAACAAGTGTAGCAGATTTATAGCATGGCCTCTGATCATGTTATGATCACCTGACTTGGGCAAAAGTGTGTGCCTGAGGGTCCAGTTGATGGTTGGTAGTCCTGACAGAAGGAAATGTACATATCCAAACTTGTGTGTTTCAACAGCAGCATCTGGGATCTCCTTGTACATGTGTGCCATAGTGTTGTGATCCATCTTCTTCTTGGCATAGACATCCAAGTCATCCTCTTTATCCTTTGGTGCATTAATCAGATTGGCCCATTCTTCAATAGTAGACTAGTACCTTGTACCTTCAGACATCCATACTATCCTGCCATCTGGATAAAATTTTGTTGTGGAGTAGAATTGCATTATTAGCTCATCATTCCACTTTGTGAGCTTCTGCCCAACAAAGTCATTCACTCCACAACCCTTGAAACTGTCATGCACACCAGGATAGTGTTATTCATTTTCCTTGATGTATTTCCAGTCCACCCATCTCATGTCACAGACTATTGGTTTCTTGTCCAGCAGCACTGTCTCATAGAAATCCTGCTGTTCCATAACAGTTCTCCTCCTGACTGCATAAGGATCAGTCAACCTCCACTGTCTGAGTCCTGCATCCTTTCGCAACTTCATGTTCTCAGCAACAGGATGAGCATCGTTATGATCTGGAATTTTAGGCTTCAACTTTCTTAGAACATGCTCTTCATCTTCTTCCTCTTCAGCAACAACTTCAGGCACTGGGGCCTTGTTCTTTTCAGCAGCTGGGATGTTCCTGGTACTCCTCTTTGGTGCATTCTTTGGCTTGGAAGCAGCCTTAGGTGCTTCTTTGGGCTTTGATGAAGCAACCCCTGATCTGATGGCATCACCCATGAGCTTCTGAGCTTTGGGAGCTGGTGCAGCAGCTTCTTCTTCTTCCTCTTCCATCATGGAAGGCTTTCCAACAACCCTGGCCATGGTCTTCTTGACCCTTTCCTTCCTCTTCTTTTCAATCACTTCTGTCTCCTTGGGTTCTGATCTCTTAGTTTCCTGAGTTGATGCTCTGACTTTCAGCATAGGAGTCCTCTTGGCAGGGACTTTCCTGTTCAGTCCTGGATTGGTGGCTGCAGCAGTGCCATATTCCTTCTTGTGCACTTTCCTGGATGTGGCTTCATCCTCTTCTGCCACATAGTCTTCATCCTCTGAGTCTAAAGTTTTGTTCTTCCTGTTCCTGGTGGCAACTTTGGGTAAGTTGCTTGGGGTGCTCCTGCTGCCATCATCTGAGGAACTAGAGGGACTAGTGCCCTCACTCATAGGAACCTTCTCCTCTTCCCTGTTATGGCTGTCACTCTGATCAGACATGTTGCAAACACTGACTGCTGACCCTGTGAATAGATATAGTCGAGATAGAGGGGACGAGTGAGGGAGTCCTGGATAAGGGGGTATCCGGACAGCCGGACAATATACATCGTCCGGACTATAGAAGCGTCAAGATACAAGACTCAAGACTTCGGCTCGTGTCCGGATGGGACTCTCCTTGGCGTGGAAGACAAGCTTGACGATCCGGATATTATGTTTCCTTCCTTGTAACCAACTCCATGTAAACCCTAGCTCTCCGATGTCTATATAAACCGGAGAGCATGGTCCTTAGAAGGCCGATCACAATTACAATCATACCATCATAGGGTAGCTCTTAGGGTTTAGCCTCTACGATCTCGTGGTAGATCTACTCTTGTATTCCACATATCTTCAATATTAATCAAGCAGGAAGTAGGGTTTTACCTCCATCGAGAGGGCCCGAACCTGGGTAAACATTGTGTCCCTTGCTTCCTATTACCATCAGCCTAAGACGCACAGATCGGGACCCCTACCCGAGATCCGCCGGTTTTGACACCGACATTGGTGCTTTCATTGAGAGTTCCTCTATGTCGTCGGTTTGAGGCTTGATGGCGTCTTTAATTGTCAACAACACGGTCCAGGGTGAGATTTTTCTCCCTGGACAGATCTTTGTGTTCGGCGGCTTCGCACTGCGGGCCAATTCGCTTGTCCAGTTGGAGCAGATCGACAGCTTCGGCCCTGGCCACCAGATCAGGTTCGGAAACTTGAACTACACGACGGATATCCGCGGAGACTTGATCTTCGACGGATTCGAGTCTGCACCAGGAGCGCCGGACAGCCACGACGAGCACGGCCTAGACCTGCTATCGGACAGTGCCCGGGACATCATCCCCAAAGCAGCCTTGGATCTAAATCCAGGGCAGGTTGCGTTGCCTATGGACGGAGGGCTGGACCCCGCTCCGCAGGCCGCACACTTATCGGTGGTAGAGCCGAACATGGGTCCTACCGCTGTGGAGGCATGTAATCCCGGACCCCCGGATTCATATCCGGCTGTTGGTCCTGGTCCGCTCACTCTCGAGCCAGCCGAGCCAGGTTGGGCTCCGGTAATGGAGTTTACCGCTGCGGACATCTTTCAGCACTCACCCTTTGGCGACATGCTGAACTCATTGAAGTCTCTCTCTTTGTCAGGAGACTCTGGGCCGAACTATGTCCGGCTGGAGTGGGAAGCAGGCGATGAAGGAATTCACTGCCCACCCACCACCCACTTTGTCGCCACGATCGATGATTTAACCGACGTGCTCAACTTTGACTTCGAAGACATCGACGGTATGGACGACGATGCATGAGACATACAGGAGACACCGCTCACAGGACGATGGACAACCACCTCTTCATACGATATATATGGTGGACACTCTGAAAGAAACGAATGGCGATGAGGCAACGGAGCAAAACCCCTCCAAGAAGAAGGCAGAGCATGGGCGTCGCCAGCGCCGCTCCAAGCCCCTCCAAGGCAATACCGGTACCGGAGACAATAATAATCCGGACGGTGCCGACGATGAGTACAACCCCGAACAGCCCGCCTTCGAGCAGGCCGAACAGGAAGACGGGCATGGCAGCCCAGATGAACAGGTGACGGACGGGTATCCGGAGGAGGACAACTACATGCCCCTCTCTGAAGACAAGATTAGCCTCGGCGACGACGAGTTCGGCGTACCCGAAGACCCCGCAGAGCAGGAGCGCTTCAAGCGTCGGCTTATTGCCACTGTGAGAAGCCTGAAGAAGAAGCAACAGCAGCTCCAAGCTGATAAAGGTCTGCTCACAGATAGATGGACATAAGTCCTGGCAGCCGAGGAATACGGACTCGAGCGCCCCACGGCTGACCGACCGCCTCGAGGTCGGGACAAAATGGCATATCAGCCGAAATACCAGCCCATACCCCCGCGCCGGTTTACTATGGCCCGGGGCAATACTCAGGACCTGCGCGATAAACTGGATAACGTCGCAGGACAACCAAGATCGATCTACGGATCGCGGAGGCGCGCCGAAACACATGACGATGACCGTCATACCGGATGCACCAACAGCAAATCCGGCCGGGCTGAATACAACCAGTGAGACGCAGCCGGACTGCGCCACGACATAGCCCGACATAGAGCCGCCGCACACCCCCTATGCTTCACTGATGAAGTGATGGATCATGAATTCCCAGAAGGGTTTAAACCCGTAAACATCGAATCATACGATGGCACCACAGACCCCGCGGTATGGATCGAGGATTTCCTTCTCCACATTCACATGGCCAGCGGAGATGATCTACATGCCATCAAATATCTTCCCCTTAAGCTCAAAGGACCTGCCCGACACTGGCTAAACAGCCTGCCCGCAAATTCCATTGGCAGTTGGGAAAATCTGGAAGACGCATTCCTTGACAACTTCCAGGGCACATATGTGCGACCTCCGGATGCCGATGACTTGAGCCACATTACTCAACAGCCCTCAGAATCAGCCAGGAAATTCTAAACTCAGTTCCTAACTAAAAAGAACCAAATAGTCGACTGTCCGGACGCCGAAGCCCTGGCGGCTTTCAAGCATAATATCCCTGACAAGTGGCTCGCCAGACACCTCGGCCAGGAGAAACCCAAGTCCATGGCAGCTCTTACGACACTAATGACCCGCTTTTGCGTGGGCGAGGACAGCTCGTTGGCTCGCAGTAGCACTACGCCACATTCTCTAACTTCAGATGTCCAAGAAAATAATGGCAAGCCACGGCGCAACAGACACAAGCGACGAATTAACGGCGACAACACCGAGGATACGACGGTCAATGCCGGATTCAGCGGATCCAAATCCGGTCAGCGGAAGAAGCCATTCAAGTGTAACAATCAAGGACCGTCCAGTCTGGACCGTATACTAGAGCGCTCGTGCCAAATTCATGGCACCCCGGACAAGCCAGCCAACCACACCAACAGAGACTGCTGGGTATTTAAACAGGCCGGCAAAATAAATGCCGAAAAAGGACAAGGGGCTGCACAGAGACGATGACGATGAGCCCCGGCGTCCGAACACGGGGGGCATAAGAAATTTCTCCCCCAGGTGAAAACGGTCAACATGATCTATGCCACCCACATCCCCAAGCGGGAACAGAAGCAAGCACTACGGGACGTATATGCGATGGAGCCAGTCGTCCCCAAATTCAACCCATGGTCAGCTTGTCCGATCACCTTTGATTGTAGGGATCATCCTACCAGCATCCGTCACGGCGGCTCAGCCGCATTGGTTTTAGACCCAATTATAGACGGATTTCACCTCACAAGAGTCCTTATGGACGGAGGCAGCAGCCTGAACCTACTTTATCAGGACACAGTGTGCAAAATGGGCATCGATCCTTCAAGGATTAAGCCACCAATACCACCTTTAAGGGTGTCATTCCTGGAGTAGAGGCCCACTGTACGGGCTCTATAACATTGGAAGTGGCCTTCGGATCTCCGGATAACTTCCGAAGCGAAGAGCTAATCTTCGATATCGTCCCTTTTCGCAGTGGTTACCATGCCCTACTCGGACGAACCGCATTTTCTAGATTCAATGCGGTACCACACTATGCATACCTCAAGCTCAAGATGCCACGCCCGCGCGGGGTCATAACAGTCAACAGGAATATGGACCGCTCTCTCCGTACAGAAGAACATACTGCAGCCCTTGCGGCAGAAGTACAATGCGGCCTCCTCCGGCAAACCACCAATCCGGCAACGACATTTTCAAGCTCCGTCAAGCGAGGGCAGAACACCCCGCAGCAAGATCAGCAGGCACGACAAGAGCAGGACTAGCAGTCCGGCCTTTGCTCAAATCCCATCAAAGCAGCATTCGTGCCACACGCACACAATTACGCACTCAAAGTACCATGGGCACATGCGGAGGCGTATCAGGGGCTCAGCCAACAGTACGGTATCACTTCATAACCTTTCCATTCACCCTTAAGGACATTGCTTTAGTGCAGCTTCTCCAGAATAGCCAGATTGTCAGACTTACATAGGAGAGGAAACCCAGGAGGCAACAGGCTTTGGGCACAACAGGAAACACTCAGGTGGAATCTATTTACGATTGTCATTCCTGCTTTATCTATCTGTACGTAGCCTGCCTCTGCATAGGATATGTCAAATAATCCTATTTCGTCTCCGCTTAATGCATACATTGTAAACACACGCTTAAACGTATTATTCATCAATGGGAGACCACAAATAGCGTCAGCTTACTTATTTTTCTTTGAGCATTTTTTATAAATGTCTATTTAATTTTGCATCCGTACACTTTGGTACGTGTAGTTTGCTAGGGGCTTCTTATGGTACCCCATAATACGACAAGTCAAGTCCGAACACTTTCAACAGTGCGGCACCCCAAACTTATAGCATTATATGCATCAGCTCCGAATCATGTCTTGGGTTACGGTTGAGATAGCCCGGCTGCCTTGCTTTGGTGCCTTACGTTGCGTTAATTCGGCTAAGGTACCGCAGGGAGAACTACTGCGATTGTGCCCTGGTTCTGCCGGACGAGCACCTCAGTAGAGAAAGCGCAAAACTGTCCGACATGATGTGGCGAGAGACTGGTCGCTGTTCGAGAGGTCTTAAAATCCTTAAAGATTTTTCCGCTTTAGGCGTTAATTCAGCTTTGTCCGATATAGGCGTGTACAGCGCCCCAATTCGGCCTTCCGGGTTCTAGGGGCTCCGACGAAATTTAAAATCATAGACTTCTATGGCTAAGTGAAGGTTATAAAGCCGAGTCCGATTGCCTGGTTCGCTGCGCTGGATACCTCCTTAAGGGACCAAACATTTGGATAAAGAGTGTCCGGGTTTTCCACAAACACCCCAGTACTAGTTACACGGGGGCGGAAGCCGACGACTGGCCTACTTTCAGAATTTGATAACAGCCGCACAGAAGGTAATATTTTAAATTACAAAAGCGCTACATAGCGCAAGTACCTTCGTCTTTAAATTACAAACATGACAGAGGTGAATTCATTGAAAAATTATGTCTTTGATACATTCATCGGCCACGAGGCAAGCACCCTTCATAACGCCATCATAATACTTCTCAGGGACGCGATGCGGCTTGCCCTCCGGCGGCCCGTCCTTCACTAGCTTCTCCGCATCCAGCTTGCCCCAATGCACCTTGGCGCGGGCAAGGGCCTGGCGGGCACCCTCGATGCAAACGGATCGCTTGATGACTTCCAGTCGCGGACAGGAATCCACCATCCGCTTGATCAGGCCGAAGTAGCTGGTGGGCAGAAGCTCGCTAGGCCATATCCAGACTATGAGATCTTTCATAGCCACTTCGGCCGCCTTGTGGAGTTCGACCAACTGCTTCAGTTGGTCACTCAGAGGCGTTGCATGCTCGGCCCCAGCATACTGGGACCAGAACAACTTCTCCGTTGAGCTCCCCTCCTGGGCACGGTAGAACTCCGTGGCATCTGATACGCTGCGTGGTAGGTCTGCGAATGCCCCTGGAGAGCTCCGGATTCGAGTAAGTAAAAGAAACGCCTCCTCCACATGTTTGCTTTGCATAAAAAATTTCTTACCCGCCGCTATTTTCTTGGCCTCCTGGATCTCTTGCTGAGCCCTCTCGGCTTCGGCCTTGGCGTCTTTTGTATTTGTAAGGGCCTTCGCAAGCTCGGCCTCCTTTGCTTTAAGCTCCCGCTCCGCAGACTCGAGCTTCTTGCCGAGCTCCTGGAGCTCTTCTTGTACCTCCCCCACTCGGGCCTCTTGCTTTTTGCGCTCCTTAAGTTCCACGGCCACTTTGTGTTCGGCCTCGGACAGCGCCTTCTTGAGAGATGCCACTTCGGTGGCGGCCTCTGTTACCACATCACGGCGTCTCGTTGTTAGCATAATCAAATTTTATTTACTATTTATTATATGAGAGAGGGGAATCATTCACCTTTGTTCTCTTTGAGCTGCCTCCTCGCGAGGCCGAGCTCTCCCTGTGCTCGCTCTAAATCCCGCGTCAGGCCGGTGATTTCGGCCGTGCGAGCAGCAGCGGCCAGCAGCACAACCTGTTTATTTACATTCAACACTTATTGTTAGACTCCTGCGGATTATAATTGACCCTCCGTTTGGTTTTTCTTTCTGAACACCAAAGAGAGTATCAGGGGCTACTACCTATCGGGTGGTGATTTTACACATTTTTACTGCTTACCTCAAAGCCTGTTAGGAGGCCGGTGTAGGCTTCGGTTAGTCCGCTCTTGGTGGACTAAACCTTCTGAATCACCGCACTCATGAGAGTACGGTGCTCTTCATCCAGGGAAGCGCCTCGAAGTGCTTCCAGCAGACAATCCGGCGGCTGGGGCACAACAGAAGTCCTTGATACAGACGGCCCTCCCTCCATAACGAGGGGCTGCCCGCCTAAGTCCGGAACCACTGAAGGCTCCGGAACAGTGTTCGGCTGAGAGCCTGGCTTGCCGTGGCTCTCATCGACATGATCCGCGGGGACCTTGAACCCCGCGAGTCTGACGCCTGGGACGCTGCCTTGAGGCGCCTCCAGGGCCACCTCCGCCATCATCGGGATCCTTCGGGACAACACCTCCGTGTCATCCGCAGGACGAGGAGACGTGGCCGTCGGGAGTGAGTTCATTGCTGACTCACTCAAGGACCCGTCCGAAGACGGCACTCCCGGATGGGCCCTCGCCGGACTGCATACAAGTTCAGCATTATAAACAAAATTATGAAGCAAAAATTACGATTGAGTGCGGATACTTACGATTGCACAAGGGGCTTGTTCCTAAGAAGCCACCCTTCCTCACTATCGGCGGCGGTGGCGGAGTAGTCCGAAAGGGATGCCTTTCCCTTCTTGGACGTCCCAGTCTCCCCCACCGGGGCGGCCTTCCTCTTCTTCCCTCCCCGACATGGGGAGGTGGTATTTCTTCCTGTTCCTCCCTGCCTCCACAGGAGGAATCTGCCTCGTCGTTGTCGGACGATGAGGGTACGACGGCCTTGCACCGGGGGCCTCTCCTGGTCCCCTGGTCCGCCGTCTCAGGCCCCCCATCCTGTCCGGATAGGGCGGCCTCTTCTTCTTCTTCTTCTCCTTCTTCCCTTTCAGGGGAGGAGTCTTCCTCGTCCTCTTCGGACGAGGCTTCTGGCGTGGCCTTACGCCGGAGACTCTTTCGGGTCCCCGGGGCCTTCTTGTTGGCCTTCTTCTCCGGCCCCTTGTAGGGTTTCGGAGCCAGCATCTCCATCAGGAGAGCATTAGCTGGGCTTTCCGACAGCGGTACCGGACAGTCAATCCGCTCCACCACCTCCACATAATCCTGAAACGAATACACACAATTACTTGAGGTTCCCCCGCAATTATACTGGGAAGGACTGAATTCGGTGATGGACTTGGAACTCACCTGGGTAGGTTGCCGTGCGGCGTGGAGCCCGCGGTCCTCGATTATGGGAGTAGGAACTTCATAAGCCTTGAACAACACCTTCCACGCCTTCTTGTGCTTCATGCCATAGAGCGTGTGAAGCGTATGGTGTTCGGCTAGAACGAACTCCCATAGATTGAATGCCCGCCTTTGGCATGGCAGAATCAGGCGAATGAGCATGACCTGGATCACGTTGACAAGCTTGATTTTCTTGTCCTTCATGCCTTTGATGGAGGTTTTGAGTCCGGTAGCTTTGTAGATTCGCCCCAGGACAGGCCCTTCCGTTCCCAGGAAGTGAGCCGCATACGGGTTCCGAAGCGGAACTCGGGGGCCGCCGCCCAGTTGGTGCTGCGTGGCTTAGTGATGTAGAACCACCCCGATTGCCACCCCTTCACGGTTTCCGCAAAGGAGCCGTCAAGCCAGGTGACCTTAGGCATCTTGCCCACCATGGCTCCTCCGCACTCCGCTTGCTGGCCACTCACGATCTTCGGCTTCACGCAGAAGATTTGCAGCCACAAGCCGAAATGAGGCTTGATGCGGAGGAAAGCCTCGCATACAACGATGAACGCCGAGATGTTGAGGACGAAGTTTGGAGCTAGATCATGAAAGTCTAGCCCGTAGTAGAACATGAGCCCACGGACGAAGGGGTGGAGTGGAAACCCCAGTCCACGGACGAAGTGGGCAAGGAACACGACCCTCTCGTGGGGTCCTGGAGTTGGAATGACCTGCCCCTTGTCTGGTAGCCGGTGTGCTATTTCTGTGGCCAAGTATCCGACCGCCCAGAGATTCACGATCTTCTTCTCCGTCACGGTGGAAGCCACCCACTTGCCTCCTGCTCCGGACATGACTAACTGTGCGGAGAAGATCTGGACTAGGGCGCTGGAGCTCGAGGGGGCAAGAGTATGCGAGGGGGGAAGAAGGCGTGGGTAAAAATGAGGAACTCCTATCCCTTTATAGAGGTGACGAAAGCGGTGCGCGTCCCCACTAGCCTGTTGAGAATCGCTTACTTCCCAAGCGCCACGATTGATGGCACAAGGGGATTACCCATACCAGTATTGATGAGAATCCCGCGATAAGGGGACATGATCTCTGCTTTGACAGGACGTGTCAAGGAAACCGCCTCGCAATACGCGCTGTGGCTGGTTGTGAAAAAATGGTTCGAGTAATGACCTGGCCCTAATGGCATGTCACGTCGTCTAAAAGTTGTCAGCTGGAGTATCATTCTCTCTACGGTGGTATGTGAAGATCATTTTGCAGATCCGGACATGGTCCACGTGTTCGATGATAACCTTGGAGTATTCGGAGGAGGAACCCGCCTTGCAATGCCGAAAACAAGACTGCACGCCGGACTTGTCGTCATTGAAGCCTGGTTCAGGGGCTACTGAGAGAGTCCTGGATAAGGGGGTATCCGGACAGCCGGACTATATACATCGTCCGGACTATAGAAGCGTCAAGATACAAGACTCAAAAGTCCGGCTCGTGTCTGGATGGGACTCTCCTTGGCGTGGAAGACAAGCTTGGCGATCCGGATATTATGTTTCCTTCCTTGTAACCGACTCCATGTAAACCCTAGCTCTCCGGTGTCTATATAAACCGGAGAGCATGGTCCTTAGAAGGCCGATCACAATTACAATCATACCATCATAGGCTAGCTCTTAGGGTTTAGCCTCTACAATCTCGTGGTAGATCTACTCTTGTATTCCACATATCTTCAATATTAATCAAGCAGGAAGTAGGGTTTTACCTCCATCGAGAGGGCCCGAACCTGGGTAAACATTGTGTCCCTTGCTTCCTGTTACCATCAGCCTAAGACGCACAGATTGGGACCCCCTACCCAAGATCCGCCGGTTTTCACACCGACAATGAGCATCACAAAAATACAGAGGTTTTTTCAAAAGATTTGAATTAAAAACTTAGTTTTAGTTTTCCACAGAAAGCATTTTGGATCAACCGATTTGTAAACTTGGTGATACCGAAGCAGCTTTAGGAACCTAAACTAGTGAACTCGGTCAGACCGAGTCATAGTTCGGTGGCACCGAGACTGCTAGGGTTTCACAAAGTTCTGAATTCGGTCTCACCCATTTGCAATTCTCGGTCAGACCGAGAATTACATGTGCAATGGCCTTGTCAAAATCGGTGGAACCGATTTCTACAACTCGGTGGGTCTGAGATGGTTTCGGCAGAAACCTAACCCTAAATTTTCAATCCAAACCTAATCTATGGATTGTTTTGACTAGATGAGATAGTTTCAATCGTGGCAAGATTCATGGCGAACACAATGTGCTAGGAATCAGATAGGGATATCATAGTGATCAAGTCCATACCCTAGCTCGGTGATGGACTTGCTACGGCGGCAACGGCGGGAGGCGGCTGGCGACTAGGAGGATGATCCGGAGACCCTGGAGGCAGAGTGGGCTGAGCGCGGGCGAAAGTGTTCAAAGAAGATTTCCAAATTTTTGCCCGTGGGTATATATAGCCCGACCCTGTCGGTGTGACCGAGTGGAACAACTCGGTGGCACCGAATTGCATTATTGCAGGCAGTTACTGCAACTCGGCGAGACCAAAATGTTCAAATCGGTTGCACTGAGATTGAAAACCTAGATCAACTTAGTGATCTCGGTATGACCGAAATGGAAGAATCGGTCAGACTGAGACACACAAAGAAGTTTTGGAAGTTTAAGTCCATGATGAATCGGGGACTCCGAGTGCTCCTCACACAGAGTGGTTCGAATCGAACTTGATCAAATTTTGTGATGTAGCGTGAATAGAGTTTGAGACAAGAAAAGCATAGATAGCTAGAGAAGGTTCCCAGGCATTCTTGTCCATCCACTTGGCCAAAAGAAAAAGAAGCCAAACAAGAAAAACTACAAGTGGATGTCCTCGAATGAGTAAAATATGCAACCAACATGCTCACACAATAAAATGACAAATGAAATATGTGGCAGAGCATGCAGAACCAATCAAGCAATTTGCGATGACTAGGTCATCTATATATGAGTATATTGACTTAGGAGTCAAATGAGAACATTTGATCATAGGTCATACTCATCGTTTAAGCTCAAGTGGGGTTACCACTTTTACATAAAGCATTGATGTGTTCACACCATTAGAGTTGCTTTAGCTCAATTCTTAGAGTAAAGCTCCCCCTAGATGTGAGATCCCCCCTTAGAGGGATGAACTAACCTTGGGTTTTTTCAATGATGACTTCATGTAGGTGTTGAAGATGTGGATTCTCAATGTTGATGTGGATCTTTTGGAGCAATCCTTTGGAGTGAGTTGCACTTTCAATACCTACACGGGTTAGTCCCACAAGGAACAAACAAGGATATCCGTATACATAGAGTGATGCTCACACAATATGATGTCTATGAAAGCATTAAGTTACCTTGTCCCTTGTCTTACCAACAAGAGGGTTTGTGACTCCTTGAACTAGTGCAAGATGTGAAAGTTGATTGCACTTGTCCTTGCCAAAATGATGTGAGTGCAGAATGTTGGCGGAGTCACCCTCAAGAACTCTCTAGTTCTTCTTCTTCGGGATCCACACCATGTTGATGGGAATCCTTGGAGTTGTAGTCGTACTTGATGAAGTAGAACTTGACGTAGTCTTGGGAACCCACTTGACCAAGGCCTTGAGAGCTTCTTCAAATGCGTCAATCTCCTCTTGAAGCTCATCCTTGCCTTTTTGCTTATGGTCTTGTGGTGGAAGATCATCTTGAGCTTGTGTCCCTTTGAAGGAAGTAGGATCATACTTCTCTTGTTGAGGAACAAACTTCGTCTTGGGGCATTGATCTTCTTCCCACTCAACTCCATTGGCATTGAACTTTCGCTCAAAACCAACACGTTGGTTCTTCCTGTGCCTTCCTTGCTTGCGTACAATTTCCTCGAATTGCTTACTCCCGGCGAGGATCTTGTAAACACATTTCTCTATAATTCCCTTCAATAAACTATTTTATTGCTCAAGTGTAACTTTGCTAAGAGAATCATTAGTGGAATCAAGAGAACTACTAGAAGCAACAAAATTGGATTTAGCATGATTATTGTTACTACTAGAGGAAGAATCCTTCTTGTTCTTGTTACTAGACTTGACTTGAGGCATGTAAGTAGATAAGAGTAAACGCTTGGCAATGTAAGAAGAACTTTTCTTGCGAAGATCATCATTGATTGCCTTTAAGAACTCATGCTCTTGCTCAAGGTTGAGCTTTTCAAAGCGTAACTTCTCATGAGTCCTTAAAAGTTCTCAATGATCCCCTAAGATAGTTTCATGAGCTAACTTAAGAGAGTTTAGTTGTTTAGTTAGGAGCTCAATTTTCTCCTTATCATCGTCATTCGTTTTATCTTGATTAGCATGATTAATTGACGTTTCATCATAGTATTCATCACTAGAGTTGTCAATAAGTAAATCATCATCACCTAGCAAGTCATTGTCATCACTATTGAAATCAACATACTTGGGGTGCGTTACCTTTGGGCCTTTAGCCATGAAACATCTTCCAAGTCCTCCATTTGGTGAATCAAATATGTCGTGGGAGTTGGTTGACACAAGTGCTAGACCGGCAACACCTTCATCTTGAGTATGTTCAGAGTTGGAGTGATAGCTTCTCTCGGAGTGATGTTCAGAGTCGGAACCGGAGACCCATTCACCAACATGAGCTTGATGTCTTCGTTTTGTGTAGCTCCTTGATGACTTGTCCTTCCTTTCTGAATCCTTGCTTCTCCGGGATGTTCTTCGTTCATAACGATCATCTCTACTCCTTCTCTCTCTTGGCGGTGATTCTTCTCTTCTACTTCTCCTCTTAGGTGATTCTTCTCTTCTTTTGTAGGGAGCCGTACACTCATTGGAATAGTGTCCGGGTCTTCCACAATTGTAGCAATTTCTCTCTCAACTGGAAGATCTTTTGTCATTGTAGGACCTTGACTTGGAACTTCTTTCCTTGCTTCTACTCTTGTAGAATTTGTTGAAGTGCTTCACCATTAGGCTCAATTCTTGATTGAAGGTTTGTTTCTCACTTGATGATGTGGGAGCTTCACATGAGGCTTTGTAAGCACCACTTGACTTGTTGTGCAGCTCCTCCTTATCCTTGAGTGACATCTCATGAGCAACAATTCTTCCAGTGACCTCCATTGGCTTGAGATTCTTGTAATTGGGCATCATTTGGATCAATGTGCACACGGTATCATATTTTCCATCCAAGGCTCTTAGGATCTTCTTGATGATGAATTTGTCAGTCATCTCTTCACTTCCTAAGCCAGCAATCTCATTTGTGATGAGAGCAAGCCTAGAGTACATTTCAGCAACGCCTTCACCATCCTTCATCTTGAACTTGTCAAGTGCACTTTGAAGCACATCCAATTTGGATTCCTTGACGGAGTCGGTACCTTTGTGCATATCAATCAAAGTGTCCCAAATTTCCTTTGCATTCTCAAGACGGCTGATTTTGTTGAATTATTCGGGGCACAATCCGTTGAAGAGGATATCACAAGCTTGAGCGTTGTATTGCAGCATCTTTAACTCATCCGCGCTAGCTTCATGGTTCGGTTCTCTCCCATCAAAGAATTCACCTTGCAAGCCAATACACACAATAGCCCAAACGGCGGGATTATGTCCGAGAATATGCATTTTCATATTATGCTTCCAACTAGCAAAATTTGTACCATTAAAGTAAGGACCTCTATGGTGGTAGTTTCCCTTGCTAGACGCCATACTCTCCTCGGTTGTGAAACCAAGGCTATGACCACCAAAAGCTATGGAAATCAAAGCAAATGGAGACCAAAGCTCTCATACCACTTGTAGGATCTTGAA
>NC_057810.1:59128158-59130012 GCF_018294505.1 Triticum aestivum | reverse complement strand
GACAAATACGGGCCAACAACTGTATTGGGCTGCCGTCATACCAAACACATTGAACCCATCGGTGCTGATGCCGACTCGAGGATGCCTCGGATCTGCCACTTTGTCAGCATGTAATTCATCAAACTTTTTCCACGCAACACCATCCAATGTGTGTACCATCATCAGATTCCCATCTGCATCTAGTTCAGTTCTTTTGCCTGTTTTGTGCCATGTCATCTGTCTGGCCGTCTCTTCGACCATGAAAAGACGTTGAAGTCTTGGTACGATTGGCATATACCGAAGAACAATAACGGGGATTTTGGTCTGTGTCTTCTCACCCATACCGTTGTCTACCACAATATACCTGGAAGACATGCAAATGGGACAATAGTTCAAGTCCACATAGTCAAGCCTAAATAAGGCACATCCTTTCTCACAGGCATGTATCTTCTCATAGGGCATCTTCAGTGCATAGAGGATTTTGTCCGACTGGTACAGGTTTGCAGGCATTACATGGCCTTTGGGTAGAAAGCGTCCAAATACTGTCATAATTGCGTTGTAGCATTCTCTGCCCAAGTTGAACTAAGCCTTCAGAGCCATTACTTGTGAGATGGCATCCAATTGACAAAGCTCAGTGTGCTCGTGGAGCGGACGTTTTGAAGACTCTAACATTTCATTGAAGGCCTTCGCAGATTCCTCCATCTCCTCGTCCGAATCCCGAGCATCATCATAGTCTTGCACCATGTTTTCCATCCCGGTACCATGCTCGTCGGTGCGACGATGATCCACCTCAGCTCGGTCACATTGGGCAGACTCACCATGAAATGTCCACACCGTATAATCAGGCGTAAAACCATCCTTCTGTATGTGTTTATCCATTTCAGCCTCTGTCCTATTTTCCCAATTGCCGCATCGGAAACAGGGGCACCAGGTTTTCCTCTGGCCATTTGCAAATGCGGCTTGCACAAACCCCTTGGTTTTTGTGAACCATTCAGCGATCCATTTGTTCTGACCAGTGTGACCGGTATACATCCACGCACGATCACTCATCTTGACTTTCAGAGCTACTGGACACACAACAATTATATATATAATTCACCATGTATATATTCATCAGTTGATCTGCTTTGTCAATTTTATTACGTCCATGGAACCTACACTCTAATAGGTAATGATAGGTCCTAATCCCACCCAAGTATGTGTAGATTGAGTTCATTTTCCCATGCTATGCTCCGGATCCGACGCAAAATTTCGGCAGCACCTCCCCGCTGTTCTCCTGATACACATCTCTGCAATAAACAGAGAGGATGTGTACCTGGAGAACAACAAGGGAGGCACTGACGAAATTTGTGCGTCGGATCCGGAGCAAAGCATATGGGAAAACGAACCCAATCTACACATACTCGGGCTGTCCATGGATAGCGTTGGACAATTCGAAAGAATCAAGGTTATAAATATGCAAATGCATGCATATTTATAACTATGACGCTTTCGAACGGGAGACACATGTATAGCTAGCTATCAAGGTTCATCAGAATAGATCAAATAATTAATGGGGGAGGAGGACATGTCATTTCTTCTCACCCACGAACGAAGGGGCATAGCTCGTCAAACGCACGGCGAGGTCGTCAAACACCAAACCTCGCAGCGATGAAACAACTGCACATTTAAAACTACCCGATCAACACAATTATATATGATGTTTTTCATAACAAAATCGAAAAATATATGACCTAACTAATAATTCACAAATATATGACCCCATCGGCCTCTGGAAGGCCAAAGAACACCTTTTCAGGAGGTGTCGGGGGTCGGGGTGTCGTGTCGGTGTCGGGGTGCCGTTTCGGGGTCGGGGTGCTGTTTTGGGGTCGGGGG
>NC_057810.1:59122984-59127878 GCF_018294505.1 Triticum aestivum | reverse complement strand
GGTTGTTGGCGTCGGGGTCGGTCTCGGGGTCGGGGTGTCAGGTCGGGGTGCCGTGTCGGGGTCGGGGTGTCATGTCGGTGTTGGGGTCCGCGGGTCGATCGGGTCAGGTGATGGGGTTATGTACCTAGGGTAGGGTCATGGACCTGATCCAAGTAACTTACCCCAGGACATCCTTAGAAGAGGTCGCCTTCCAGTCGACCAACGAGGATTCACTCGACTGGCCTGAAGGACTCACCACGAAGACTCACTTGACCACCAGGAGGTCAAGAGGCACTCTGCACTGCAACGGCCTGTAATCAAGTAGTCTTTATGATAGTAAAGGCACTTTATGTGGGGCGTTACCAGTAACGCCCCAGACTTAACTCACCTTAAACCCTCTCCTACGTGGGCTGGCTGGGGTCCTGGCGCACTCTATATAAGCCACCCCCCTCCACAGGCAGAGGGGTTCGGCACCTTGTAATTCATACATTCATAATCCACTCGACCGCCTCCGGGCTCCGAGACGTAGGGCTGTTACTTCCTCCGAGAAGGGCCTGAACTCGTACATCCTTTGTGCTTACAACCTCTCCATAGCTAGGACCTTGCCTCTCCATACCTACCCCCCACTCTACTGTCAGGCTTAGAACCACGACAGTTGGCGCCCACCGTGGGGCAGGTGTTTTAGCGATTTTGTGGAGAAGTTGCGATTCTTCCGAGTACTCTCATCATGGTGTCTGCTGGAGTTTTGGTCAAGGGTCAAGAGATCCGTCTCGGCACTCTCACCTTCATCGCCGACGACTCCGCATGGCTCCAGGAGGCTCCACTCGACGTAGACGCGCTCCCCGTCCACGGTGCGACGCATTTTCGCGCATGTGTCCGCGGCATTCTGCTGCGGCAACCGTCGACCCAGTATCGGTTGGCTCCTCCATCGTCCACCCTCCCGGTCTCCCGCCAGCGCAAGCGCTCAGGCCGGTCGAGACTTCAGCGATGGGTGAGTCACGCGGTGGCTCGCCAATCGGCCACTACACAAGTTGCGTCAATCGAGCCCAACGAATCTCTCTACGGCTTGTTCGATCAGTCGACTGGCTCCGGAGAGACTGCATCCGAGTGCGGAAGCAGTGATCCAGCGGCGGAAATCTTGATGGTCGACGGGCCCCACAGCCCTCCTGGCTTCGCCCGTGGTGGTGGAGCAGGTGACGGCGGCGACCCTGCACGAGACTACGAAGAGTACTAGCCCGAGCCACTCGACTCTCTGCAAAGAGAAGAGCTTCGCCGCAGGAACGAGGATCCCCTGCGTATTCCCATCGCAGGAGAAACCCCCGAGGCTCGTGCCTTGGAGGAGGCGCGTCTGGCCAATTTGGCCGAGCGCACTCGACTGGAGAACCTTCAGCGAGCACTCGACGAGCGCGCGCGGCAACGAGTTCCCGACACCAGTCGACGTCAACTCTTCCCGCCGACTCAGGTATATCGAACCCCAATTCAGAATTTAGCAGCTGCGACCCGTATAGCAGAGTCCATTCAGCCTTCGCAGTCGGAAGCTGGCAGAGGTTTGCTGCAGATCAGGGATCTGCTCCGGGCAGCAGGAGATCGGAATTCAGCCGTGTCTCAGTCGCGCAACAGAATTCACAGTCGATCTGTCACTGTGAATACGGTTCAGTCGGCTCACAGCCCCAGATCGCCTCCGCGGCGCGAAGGGCGTGAGAATCGGCGAGATCAATATGGCGACAGACTCGACCGAGATGATAGGCGTCGAGTGCCCTATTCCCCTCCGAGGGGTGGGTCTTACGCTCCTCGGCAGCCAGATGATAGGCGTCAGTACAGTACAGGGCGTAGGGTTCCAGTTGACCCCAGAGAGCCAGGCTTCGACGCGCGATCCATTATCGTGCAAGGGTTGGTCGACCGGAACAGAGCCCATCGAGGCGCACTCGACAGAGATGTACCCACGAGCAGTCGAGTACATGTTTCTGGTCCTGAATGTTTCAGCAGAGCTATCAGAGCCGCAGTTATCCCCCCCCAATTTCAGGTTGGCAACAGGAGTCAGCAAGTTCACTGGTGAGTCTAAGCCTGAAACTTGGCTTGAAGACTACCGAGTGGCAGTTCAGATCGGTGGTGGGAACGACGAGGTGGCCATGAAGCATTTGCCCCTTATGTTGGAAGGTTCTGCCAGGGCATGGTTGACTCAATTACCTCCTAGCAGCATTTACACTTGGGAAGATCTGTCCCGAGTGTTCGTCAGAACGTTTGAAGGGACTTGCAAGCGACCAGCAGGATTGACAGAGTTGCAAGTCTGCGTGCAGAAAACTAATGAGACTCTCAGAGAGTATATTCAGAGGTGGATCACTTTGCACCACACTGTGGAAAATGTCTCTGATCATCAGGCAGTATGCGCCTTCAAAGACGGCGTCAAGAACATAGAACCGAGTTTGAAATTTGGTCGAACCGGTGACATGACCTTGAGTCGGATGATGGAGATTGCTACCAAGTACGCCAACGGCGAAGAAGAAGACCGACTCCGAAGCGGCAAGCACAAGCCGAGTCAGTCGGAAAAAGGAAACACCAGTCGGAAACAGAAGCGGAAGGCTGAACCGGCAGCTCCTGGAGAGGCTCTGGCCGTGACTCAAGGAAAGTTTAAGGGGAAACCAAAAGGATCCTGGAACCCCAAGAAGGTAAAGGATAAAGAAGGGAACGACGTGATGGATATGCCATGTCACATTCACACGAAGAAAGATGAAGAGGGGAATATCATTTACCCAAAGCACACCACTCGCCAATGTCGACTCCTGATCCAGCAGTTTCAGGGAAAACAGTCTAAGGACAAGGAGAAGGAGTCGGACAAGGCCGAAGACAAAGAGGACAGTGAGGGAGGATATCCGCATATCAACTCCACTCTGATGATCTTTGCAGATGTGGAAAGCAGAAGTTGACTGAAAGTGATTAACCGAGAGGTGAACATGGTTGCCCCAGCAAAGGCAAATTATCTGAAGTGGTCTCAAACACCCATCACATTCGACCAATCTGATCACCCGACTCATATTGCCACCCCCGGGAGGCAAGCTTTGGTGGTCGATCCAGTTGTCGAAGGCACTCGACTGACAAAGGTGCTGATGGATGGTGGAAGTGGGCTGAACTTATTGTATGCAGACACATTGAAAGGTATGGGCATTCCGATGTCCCGACTGAGCACTAGTAACATGAGCTTCCATGGAGTTATACCAGGGAAGAAGGCCGAGTCACTCGGCCAGATAGCTTTGGACGTAGTGTTTGGTGATTCGAAGCATTTTCGCAAAGAAAAGTTGACGTTTGAGGTCGTGGATTTTCAAAGTGCATATCATGCCATTTTGGGGAGACCAGCCTATGCACGGTTCATGGCTCGACCATGTTACGTGTACCTCAAATTGAAGATGCCCGGTCCCAAAGGTGTGATCACTGTCACCGGTGATAGGAAAAAGGCAGAGGAGTGCTTTCAGAAGGGCTCCAAGATTGCCGATTCCCAAGTGACAGCGGTCGAGTTCGAAGAATAGAAGCAAAACGCAGATCCGAGTGACTTGCTGCGATCCAAGAAGCCCGCCACAGAGTCTGCATTCCAGTCGTCCGGTGAGACGAAGCCTGTTCACATTCACCTGACCGACCCCGAAGCAGCTCCGACCCGCATCTCCACAACACTCGACCCAAAATAGGAAGAAGCGCTCATCCAGTTCCTCCGTGAGAACTGGGACATTTTTGCATGGAAGCCCGCTGACATGCCAGGTGTTCCCAGGGGACTGGCTGAGCATCGCCTAAGAGTCGACTCGTCTGCAAAACCAGTCAAAGAGCGTCTTCGGCGGTCCGCCGTCCAGAAGAGAAAGGCCATCGGTGAAGAAGTGGCTCGACTGTTGGCGGCAGGATTTATCCGAGAGATATACCACTCCGAGTGGCTCGCTAATGTCGTCATGGTTCCTAAGAAGGACAAGTCGCTCCGAATGTGCATTGATTTCAAGCACATCAACCGGGCCTGCCCGAAAGATCACTTTCCTCTCCCTCGCATAGATCAAATTGTTGACTCGACCGCGGGATGCGAGAGGTTGTCTTTTTTAGATGCTTACTCCGGGTACCACCAGATCCGTCTGTACGGGCCCGATGAGGTAAAAACAGCTTTCATCACTCCATTCGGGTGCTTCTGCTATATCACCATGCCATTCGGCCTCAAGAATGCCAGAGCCACATTTATGCGAATGATTCAGAAGTGTCTACTCACCCAAATCAGTCGGAATGTGGAAGCTTATATGGATGATATTGTTGTCAAGTCACGAAAAGGTTCCGACCTGCTCGCTGACCTCGCCGAAACATTTGCCAACCTCAGAAGGTATGATATCAAGCTCAATCCATCAAAGTGCACATTTGGAGTTCCTGGTGGCAAGTTACTCGGTTTTCTCATTTCCGAACGGGGAATCGACGCTAACCCAGAGAAGATAGGCACTATTCTCCGAATGAAACGTCCTGTGCGAGTGCACGATGTCCAGAAGCTTACTGGATGCTTGGCCGCATTAAGTCGATTCATCTCACGACTCGGTGAAAAGGCACTGCCTCTTTACCGACTGATGAAGAAGGCTGACAAGTTCGAGTGGACTCCAGAAGCTGATGCAGCGTTTGCCGAGCTAAAAGCTCTGCTCTCCACCCAGCCGGTGCTTGCTGCTCCAATCAGCAAAGAGCCTCTGTTGCTCTACATCGCAGCCACAGGACAAGTCGTCAGTACTGTGCTAACGGTCGAGCGGGAAGAAGAAGGAAAAGCTCTCAAAGTTCAGCGCCCAGTGTATTATTTGTCTAAAGTCTTGACTCCATCCAAGCAGAGATATCCTCATTATCAGAAGCTTGTGTATGGAATATACATGACCACAAAGAAGGTTGCTCATTATTTCTCTGACCATTCCATCACAGT
>NC_057810.1:59115572-59121322 GCF_018294505.1 Triticum aestivum | reverse complement strand
GCCTCGCGCTCGCCTAAGTTATAAAAATCCTACCGAGTGAAGAGCAACCCTCTCACTCGGGGGCTTAGCTGCAGCCTCGCGCTCGCCTAAGTTATAAAAATCCTACCGAGTGAAGAGCAACCCTCTCACTCGGGGGCTTAGCTGCAGTCCAAGCACTCGCCTAAGTTATAAAAATCCTTCCGAGTGAAGAGCAACCCTCTCACTCGGAGGCTTAGCTGCAGCCCTGTGCTCGCCTAAGGTATAAAAACCCTGCCGAGTGGAGAGCAACACTCTCACTCGGGGGGCTTAGCTGCAGCCCAGTGCTCGCCTAAGTGGACTAAAGAATAAGTCGATTGCAGTACAGGCACCTTGCTTTGAACCTGCAAAAGACATTCCGAGCCAAAGGCAATCATATTCAAGCGCCAAATTCAAGTTTGAATCGATATCTAAAGGAACCGAAAGTGCTCAGGCGTCAAGCCCGTTAAGGTTTGTCGGTTACAATTCCACTCGGCATACCGAGGCAAATTTAAAGCGTCGAGCCAGAAGAAGTTTTTTACCCCTCCTGTGGAGGGCTGGAAGGTGCAACAAATTCATCAAGGTCAATTCCGTCGGTGATCCGAGTGGCAGCTGCAAGGAAAGTCTCCATAAAGGACCTGAAGTCGTGCTTCTTGGTATTGGCCACCCGAAGGGCCGCCAGCTTCTCCTCTCGTGCATCTTTGCAGTGGACTCGGGCCAGACACAGAGCGACATCTGAACCACACCGAGCCGAGGACTTCTTCCACTCCTGCACTCGACCAGGGATCGTGTTCAAGCGGGCCATCAGCGACTCAAGGTCATTCTGAAGTGTCTCCTCAGGCCAGAGCGTCGAGTCGATGCGAGATGTGGCGGCCTTCAGCCTTGCGAGATAGTCCACGACAGCTGCAACACGAGACTCCAGTCGGAAAACATCCATGGCAACTTCATCGTTCACCGGAGAATTGACGGGGTCAAGGTTTGGCTCCAGTCGGCTGGTTTCTTCTTCAAAGTTTTGACAAAATTCTGCAAGGGTGATCACTAAGTCAAGGAGATAGTCGAATGGAAAAAGCCACAATTGGAAATATTTGCCAAACATGGAGGTCTACCTTAAAGCATAAGGAACAACTTCTTGGCAAGGCCACTCAGGAAGGCCTCCAGTTCAGTTTTCTTCTCAGTCAATTTTCTGACTTGGTCGGTCAGGGCAGCTTTGTCAGTTTTCAGTCGACTGACCTCCTTGCTGGCAATCCCAAGAGCAGCTTTCAGATTGGTATTGTCTTGTTCGAGCTTGGTGACTGAAGCTAACTTCTCGTCAGCAAGCTTGATCTTCTCAGCTAGCTCAAGGTCTTTATTCTGCTAGGCCTCCCTTACCTTACCTGCAAGTTACAGCAAGATCAGATGCTGAAACAAGCAAGGGGAAAAGCAGTCGTCAGGGTCTCACCAAACATACCTTCGGTCTCCTCCTTTGCCTTTGTCAGCTTCTCCTGAACTAGCTTCAAGCTCAGCTCGACTTGAGTATGCTTGTGTTCCAGCTCTGAGTAGCGAGCCACAAGATCACAAGAGTTCTGCGAAGAACCAATCGACTAAATGTCAAATGTAATTCACTTCCGAGTGAAAAAGGGAAAAACACACGTTTCTAAGACTACAGCCGAATACAAGCATTCGACCGTAGTCTCGGGGACTACACCCAGTGGGTGCACTCAGCGTGCCCCCACTAATCCTGTTGAAGACAAAGTCGACCAGTCGACCTCAAAAAAAAAGTGTGCGAGATGCATTCTCTAAGACTGTGATCAACTGCAAGCAGTCGACCACAGTCTCGGGGACTACACCCAGTGGGTGCACTCAGCGTGCCCCCACCGGTTTGTGAAATCCAGTCGACCAGTCGACTAACAGAAAGATTGACATTATAAAGCCTAAGGCCGACTGCCAGCAGTCGACCTTAGCCTTGGGGACTACACCCAGTGGGTGCACTCAGCGTGCCCCCACCGGTTTGTGAAATCCAGTCGACCAGTCGACTGACAGAAAGATTGAAATCATAAAGCCTAAGGCCGACTGCCAGCAGTCGACCTTAGCCTTGGGGACTACACCCAGCGGGTGCACTCAGCATGCCCCCGCTAACACGGAGTTTATTCGACACACCCAGTGGGTGACTAATATAAATTCCGGAAAAGAAAAGTTTTTGGTAGCATATTCAACAGAACAAACAGCGGTCGACTGACCTGGACATTGCTTTGGAGGGCAGAACTGGCGTCATAAGCTGCCTGGCTCGCGTCCCGGATGGTCTTCAGCTGCTCCATCATGAGTCCCGCCTGGCGTATTGCCTCCTTCGCTGCGCCAGCTTGGTCCTCTGGGACGTGGTGCGTCGTAAAGAGGGAGGGCTGCTGAGCACTCGACAGTGGATTTGCGAAGGACACCGTGTGTCGAGTGGTATTTCCTTCCTCCACAGTCAGAATCTCAGGCGCCGTCACATCCTGAGGTACCTTACTGGCGGACGCTTTCCGACTCCTCCTGCGTGTCAGTGGTTCTTCATCCTCGTCGTCGTCAGGGAGATTGATAACAGTGTTGGGTGGAGCTGCGGAGAAGGATCAGGATCAGAGATCGCGAGTCAGTCGACTAAGAATGGTGTTGAGAACACAGTACCTGGATTCGAAGTTGCTGCATCCTCCATCTCGTGGTCATCAGCCCGGGCCGAGGTCTCAGAAGTAGCAGCACTGCAACTCCAAAGGATCAGATGACCAACTTCAACGTCGACCAGAGATAAAGTTCACACAGAATAAGAAAATATGAGCAGCACGGTTACCCTGATATGGTAGGGATGGACACCTTCATCTTCGGCAAGAGTTTGATCGGCTTCGACGAGGCCGCCCTGGGCTGCTTCGGCGCCTTTTCAGTCGGCGCTGGAGAGGTGGTCCTAGGGCGCTTGGTCGACTGCGTCGCAACCCCCTTGCCACGTTCAGTCGAAGGGTCGTGGACGAGCTTCGACCGCCTTTCCGAGCGCGGTGGCACGACCTCCTCCTCCTCCTCTTCCTCGTCCTCGACGTCGTCTTCATCACCGGCATCATCATCATCGTCGTCATCGTCCTCTGCAACATCCGAGTCCCATTCCTCCTCTTCCTGGCTCTCGCCCCCGCTCGCCTCGCCCTCCTCAGTCGAAGCTTGTGCCCCATTGGGCATCGAGTACAGCTCGGTGAGGGCCTAACAGATGCCCAGACAAGAATCAGTCGACCAGTCGGCAGGATTAACAGAAATGAATACGACGAGGGCGCAGTGGAGAGCAGAGCAAGTGTACCTTGTTTGAGTCGCTGTTGTGGTCGAGTGGAGGAACCCTTCTGGCTCCGCGCGGGTTGTCCTTGTTTCCGGTGACGGCTGCCATCCATCTTTCCAGAGTGACATCATCGACTGCTTCTGGATGGACTCTAGTCTCGTCTTCGGTCCCACAGTACAACCACATGCAGTGGCTCCGGAACTGGAGAGGCTGGATGCGACGCCTGAGGAAAACCTCCAGGAGGTCCATGCCTGTCACTCCCTCCCGAACCAACTGCACCACGCGCTCCATCAACATCTTCACGTCGGCTCTCTCCTCCGGAATCAGCTTCAGAGGGGAAGGCTTGCTCACTCGGTCCATGGTGAACGGAGGGAGTCCACTCGACTGCCCTGGCGTCGACTGGGCCTGGCAGTAGAACCAAGTCGACTGCCAGCCTCTAACGGACTCGGGAAAGGTCATGGGCGGGAAGGTGCTCTTATTCCTCACCTGAATCCCCAGGCCCCCGCACATTTGGATGACTCAGGTTCTCTCATCACCTGGGCTCGCCTTCTTCACGGTCTGAGATCGACACGTGAATATATGTTTGAACAAACCCCAGTGCGGTCGACAGCCCAAGAAACCCTCACACATGGACACGAATGCAGCAAGATAGCCAATGGAGTTTGGGGTAAGGTGGTGGAGCTGCGCTCCGAAGAAGTTCAAGAAGCCACGAAAGAAAACACTCGGTGGCAAGGAAAACCCGCGATCAACATGGGTGGCCAAAAGCACACACTCACCCTCTTCTGGCTGGGGCTGCCACTCCTTCCCCGGAAGCCTCGCAGCTCCGTGGGGGATCAAGCCCTCGTTGGCCATGTCGAGGAGGTCATTCTCCGTGATGGTCGACTGGATCCAGTCTCCTTGGACCCAGCCCTTCGGCAGGCGGGATCTGGACGAGGACCCTCCGCGGCTGGTGGATCTTCCTTTCGCCTTCTCCGATGCCGACGCCTTCTTTGCGCGCTCCAGCGCCGCCGTCTTCTCCTTGGCCATGGTCGCCGGTGAGATGCGCAAAGGGAAGTGGCGCGGGGGCAAGAGCGAGCACGCTGAGCAGAGAGGAAGGAGGCAGAGAGAGGGGAAGAATGCTAAGGCGCAGCACAGAAATCCTCGCCGGGCACATTTATAAGGTCCCTTCCGAGTGGATGACAGGTGGGCCCGGGCGATCCAATCATATCTGGAACAGTTATGCAGGCGGGATACGTGGCGAAAAAGGCGGCGCGGAGATCGAGGTGTCCATGCCCCGTCCCATCCGAACGCCGCGGTCCGCCCCGCTTCGCGCGCGCCCCAAAATTTCGCATCCCGCGGAATCCGCGAGCAACCAATCAGTCTGTCAGGCGCGGCGTTTCCGGCGATCCGTTGCTCGGAGATCGTCGAAGCCTGAAAGATCACTCGACGCAAAAACAGAATGGATCAAGTCGACTGAAGGCAAGTTGTGTCCTGTCGACGAAGAGATTCTTTGGTACGGAACAGCGCACAACCAGAGCGCAAAGGTTAATCGAAAACGACATCAACTCCTTCTTCACTCGAAGCCTCAATCCATTCGGGGGCTAATGATGGGGTTATGTACCTAGGGTAGGGTCATGGACCTGATCCAAGTAACTTACCCCAGGACATCCTTAGAAGAGGTCGCCTTCCAGTCGACCAACAAGGATTCACTCGACTGGCCTGAAGGACTCGACCACGAAGACTCACTCGACCACCAGTAGGTCAGGAGGCACTCTGCACTGCAACGGCCTGTAATCAAGTAGTCTTTATGATAGTAAAGGCACTTTATGTGGGGCATTACCAGTAACGCCCCAGACTTAACTCACCTTAAACCCTCTCCTACGTGGGCTGGCTGGGGTCCTGGCGCACTCTATATAAGCCACCCCCCTCCACAGGCAGAGGGGTTCGGCACCTTGTAATTCATACATTCATAATCCACTCGACCGCCTCCGGGCTCCGAGACGTAGGGCTGTTACTTCTTCCGAGAAGGGACTGAACTCGTACATCCTTTGTGCTTACAACCTCTCCATAGCTAGGACCTTGCCTCTCCATACCTACCCCCCACTCTACTGTCAGGCTTAGAACCACGACATCAGGCTCAGGGTCGGGGTGTCGGGGTCGGGGTCGGGGTCTCGGGGTCGGGGTGTCGTGTCGAGGTGCTGGGTCGGGGTAGGGGTGCCGTCTCGGGTCGGTGTTTTTTCCTCTTTTTTTCCTTTTCTTCTTCTTCCTCTTCTTCCTTTTCTTCCTTTTCTTCCTTTTTTTCCTTCTTCTTCTTCTTCTTCTTCCTCCTCCTTTCCTTTTTCCTCTTCTTCTTCTCCTCCTCTCATCTTTTTTCTTCTTCTTCTTCCTCTTCTTCTCTTTTCTTCTCCTCCTCCTCTTATTCTTCTTCCTTTTCTTTTTCCTCTTCTTCTTCTCCTCCTCTCCTCTTTTTTTCTTCTTCTTCTTTCCTAAACCTAAACCTAAACCTAAAACTAAA
>NC_057810.1:58977549-59114840 GCF_018294505.1 Triticum aestivum | reverse complement strand
GGCGGGGTGGTGGGGCGACGGGGCGGCGGAGAGTGGTGGGGGCAGCGGCGCGCGTGTGAAGAGGGAGAGAAATAGAGAGAGAGGGGCGGGGTGGGGCGCGGCCGCCGTTAGATAGGTTAAATCTTTGCCGTCCGCCCCTCTTTGCCGTTCGCTTTTTTGCTCTTTGTCATCCGTAGCGGACGGCAAAGACGGGGGGCATTTAAGTTTTTTTAAGCAGCTCGTCAGTGGGACCCCCTCTCTCTTTGCCGTTCGCTAGCCGACGGCAAAGCTTCTTTGCCGTCCGCTCCGCTAGCAGACGGCAAAGAACTGGCTGATGGCAAATATGATCTTTGCCATCAGCCAGTTCTTTGCCGTCTGTTTTTTGGAAACAGACAGCAAAGACCTCCTTTGCCGTCAGCTAGCAGACGGCAAAGAAGGGGCTGATGGAAAATCCTCTGATTCCAATAGTGAATATCGCTCCTGGAGCTGTTTGGAGGAGGAAGGAGGCTGGCCGAGGCTCGGGCTGCTCCTTCCCTCTAGTGTTGCTATGTAGTGGCTAGTCCTATCTAGTGTGGCTTTGCATGCTTGGGATCTTACATATCATCCTCTGCTCGCGTGCCCTCTATAGGCGTGGACTCCTGGGGGGTTTTATAGATCAACCCACCCAGGGTTACAATGGTAATATGCCGAGTCAGTGGGTCCGTATTGTTGGTGTCCAGGGTACCGGGCTGGGTCTCGCTCGGGGTCTTGTGATTCGCCGGGTTCCCCTAGGTGCGGGCCTCGCATGCCTAGGGGGACTGTGCGTCGTCTTGTCGATCGTCATGGCGTGGCCGAGTCGAGCCACGCACAGTGTTCTCCGTCAGGCCGCCGCTTGCTATCATCAGCGGTGAGGGCGGGAACACTGTTGTCGTGCCAGCCCTGTTCAGCGGGTAGGTATGGGGCACTGTTGCCATGCTCCGGCTGACCACGGGCATGGGCAGGGGCACTGTAGTCTTGGTCATTGGTGATTGAGGTCTCGTCCCATCGTACGGCCTGGATGGGACGGGAGTTGACCCGTGGCTGGGTTGCCGTGGACGCCACGGGTGAGTTGGCTTGCCGAGGAAGCCAAGGTTGCGCCGCGCTAAGGATGGCAATTTTATCCATGGACATGGATACCCATGGATATCCGACCCGTATGGACAGGGTTTGGATATGCTTTTGCACCCATGGGCAGCGCCCAAACCCGACCTGATTACTCATGGATAGGGCATGGACATAATCTTGTACCCATGGATATACCCAAACCCGACCCGATAGTCTGACTTAATGGGTAATGTTCTACTATCCCTACCCCACATTCACATGTCCCACTATAATTTTACCCATTATTATCTAAAACATGCAAATTGCACAATCTCCACCATAACTTTTATTAGTTGACACTCATTCCCCACCGTAATATTACTTCTGTGCCCCTTCTCATCCTTTTATCTCGTCGTTAAATCACTCCTCATTAAGTATCAGCCTCGTCTCATCTTCTTACTCCTCCTGCATCCCTAGAGATGGCTAGCACTGTCAGCCGCTACCTCCATGTATGGTGGAGCAATGCAACAACCAGCACCACTGTCCTGCGACAACGCAGCTCCGTATCCCCTCGACCCCTCCGACATTGCTTTTTCACACATGCATTAACACATGGTTGCAACAACTTATGTGCACATTGTGTTATGTCTTATGTATATGTCTTGAAAGGACCCGATGGATATCCAACGGGTTTGGACATGGACACAATTTTTCGCCCATGGGTTTTTCCATGGACGGGCAAAGACTGTCTTCATGGATGTGGATATGGATTTGATATTGTTCAACCCGATCCAAACCCGACCCATTGCCATCCTTATGCCGCGCTGAGTTGCCTTGCGCCAGCCGCTGCGGCCGGGTCGACGTACCTTGCCGAGTCGAGGGTCTTGGCCGGGTTGCGCGCCTTGCCGAGTCGAGCGACCCGGCCTGGCGCACGCCGGTTTTGCGGGGCGATGTAGGCCCCGCTGTTTTTGAAATAGATCCGTGTTCCGTTGCCTGCCTGGAGTTCATCCCCCCGACACTTAAGGTGGCAACTTAAATTCACATCTGGGTGGATTGAGGCACCTGGGGAACCCAGTGTTGCCTGTATTTTTGGAAATCCCGGGGTACCGTGTGATTCTCCTGTGGACCGCCACCCAAGCTCAAAGGGATCATGAGATTATTCATGCTAGAAACTTCCGTGTGCAGCCGCAAGCAACTATGGGCTCTAGCATAGTTGATTAAGTTGTGTGAGCTCTTGAAGAGGTAGACTAGCAGATGTAGGGGATGCAGGTTGGTACTGTCTACCCGAAGTAGAGAGTTAATGCTTCTGAAAGATTTTGTCTCGGACGTCCATTTCTCAAACACCATGTAGTGCGAGAAGTCAAGCAGAGGAGATCAAGTCTTGCGGGGAAAAGTGCGCAAACCTCTGCAGAGTGTATAAACTAATCATGGTTAGCCGTGTCCCTGGTTATGGACGTTTTGAGTATCTAGTACTTGGATTATCATGTGAATCTCATCATGTTTCTTTAAATAATTTTGTTGGGTTAATGATGATGTTTAATTGGGATTGAGTTGGAGTACCCTTCTCAATGTTTAACAACCACCATGATAGTTAAACAAAATTTATTCCTTTGCAGTAGTGAAAAATTGGCTTTATGCAAAATTGTAGCTATAGAGCTTTCCACCAGCCATATATGCATGTAGAATAGCATTATTCTGTTCATTACTCTCTATGTGTTACATGCCAGCATATTCCATGTGCTGGCCCATTTTCGGGCTGCAACGTTCATATATGTTGCAGACTTTTCAGATGATGAGTAAGGTGCCTTAGGTCGTGGTTCTATACTCAGTGATGCCATTGGAGTTGATGGACTCGCTTATCTTCCAAGCCTTCCGATGTTATCGTTATTAGATGGCCTTAAGCCATATTTATTGTAATAAGTTTTCTTTGAGACATTTGATGTAATAAGTGTGTGATTGCTACTCTGTTATAAATCCTTCAAGTACTGTGCGTGTCAGCATTAAAGTACTGTGCGTGTCAGCATTACCAATCCAGGGATGACACTGATGCACAGAGATCAGACTGTTTGAGGTCTGGTCGGTACAAGATGGTATCAGAGCACACGCTGACTATAGGACACGACCACTAAGCTAAAACCCTAGATCACTGCTCTCTCTTCTCAATTCTGACTCCTCATCTTTTCTACTCTTTTAGGATGGCGGATGCAAGGAGCAAGTTCACGCAACCGGATGATGATACACCCTTTGGATGCCACTTGAAGGAAGTCACTAAGTACCTGAACATCGGAGTACCAAGCTTCACCGGGACCTACATCGCCACTTCACCAGAAGAGGAGCATTGGATGATTCAAATTCAAGTTCCAGGAAGGACGTTCATGCCCGTCACTGAGCCCATAGAGTTTTCCTTTGATGCACCAACCTAGAGTTTAGGAAAGAGCATGGCAGCCCACATCACCATGGGACGCATTGGAGAAGTTTACCACAAGGATCTCAAGGATACTATCTACCAGATTTGTGGGCGCCGAGATGAGCAATGGGAGATGATCAGCACCAGGAAGGATAGATCAATTACAGCTTTCATCCAGGAGTTAAACCAGCACATTCGTCGCAAGGAGAACCAGATGTGCGCAGGCATGATAGATCTGAAGAAGGCATTGACCAAGATCGCGGAGTTGGAGGAAGAACTCAAGTCTACATGCGATGGATATGAGGAGGAAATAGCAACACTCGTGGAGAAGAATGATGATCTGAAGAAGAAGCTAAAAGTATTTATGGGATTCCCCGCGACTGAAGGAGAAGATGATGATCGCACTTGCCCGGAGAACTATATCATCATCGATGACACCGACTCGGACCCAGCCGATAGCGATGATGACTTTGTTGACGAAGCTGGAGCAGATATCATGGAGTCTTCGACCGAGCAGTTTTTCTAGTCGACCACCATAACAGTAGTAGTATTCCCCCATGTATATAGTATAGTCCGAGCACTTTTGTAACGATAGTTAGACCGTTGTATGCCCTTGTTTGATTGATTCAAGTGATATTGATTGAATTTGTCTCATGTGCATATGGGTAGTGTTTCCTCTATAGACCTCATTCTATTCTATATTCTCATCTTTTCTAAACCCTTAGATGCCTCCGAGACGTGACAATGGATTTGCTTTCCCACCGGAGCTCACCCAGTTGATCCAGCAGCAGAATGCATTGATGCAGATCCTAGTCCAAAATCAGAATCAGGGGAACAACAACAACAACAACAACAACCCACCACCACCACCACTTGTTGATCACTTAGCCCGTTTCTTGAGGCTGAATCTGCCGGTGTTTTCCAGTAGCATCGAGCCGATAGTTGCAGATGATTGGCTCCGCAAGATGGGAAGGGAGTTGACCACTGTAGGATGCACATATGCGGAGAAGGTGCGTTTTGCCGCACATCAGCTTGATGGACCCGCAACATCATGGTGGGAGAATTTCACCGCCACTTATCCCATCGACACTGTCACATGGGATCAGTTTCAGTAGGCTTTCTGTATTGCCCATGTTTCAGTAGGAGCTATGGCCATGAAGAAGCGAGAGTTTCACAACTTGCGCTAGGGAGGACATACTGTTGGCCAGTATGTGGATGACTTCAGTAAGCTAGCACGTTATGCCCCAGATGACGTTGCTACGGATGCAGCTAAGCAGGAGAAATTTCTGGAAGGATTGAATGTTGAACTGAGCATGCAGTTGATGGTAGCAACCTTCAACAACTATCAGGAGTTGGTAGATAGAGCTCTTATGATTGAAGGGAAGCAGCAGCAGATTGATAGCCGTAAGAGGAAGTATGGACAAGGGAAGTACAATTTTGGAGCTTAGCAGAAGCCTCGTTTTACCCCGAACTCGGGAGGACATTTTCAGCATACCCATGGAGGAGGTAGTTCGCACAACCATAGTGGCCCCAAAAATGGTAATGGGAATGGAGGAAGCAACGGACAGAACCACACCAACCCATCAACACCAGTCAAGAGGGATCTGAGCCACATCACCTATTACAAATGCTAGAAGACTGGACATTATGCCACTGAATGTCCTGAAGCGAAAAATGGAAATGGCAATGGAAGCTCTGGGAAGAAGCCAAATCCTTTCAACAAAGGACAGGTGAACCATGTTAGCATGGAGGAGGTTGAAGCCCAGCCAGATGCAGTAATAGGTAAGTTTTTGGTTAAGACATTTACTGCAATCGTTCTTTTTGATACTGGCGCATCGTATTCATACATATCAAGGGGATCTATGGATAAGTATAACCTGCCAACCCAAGCCCTTAGGTCACTCATGTTAGTAACCTCGCCAGGAGCAGAGTATATGGCTAGTCTATGGTGTGATTAGTTACCCTTAAGGATTGGTAACTACGTGTTTCCCTCAGACCTAATAGTATTGGAATCACAAGGGCTGGATGTGATATTAGGCATGGATTGGTTATCAAAGTATGGAGGGAACATTGAATGCGCCAGTAAGTCGATTTTGCTTACCACGCCAGAAGGAAGAAGGATCAAGTATGTATCCCGGCATGTGTCAAAGAGGACTCAAGTAAATTCCTTAACAGGAGTTGTATAGTAGGAAGTACCAGTGGTGAAGGATTTTCCTGATGTATTTCCAGAGGAGTTGCCAGGCATGCCACCGGATAGAGACATTGAGTTTTTGATTGAGCCTTTGCCAGGCACAGGGCCTATTTCTAAGAGACTGTACAGGATGCCCGCAAAAGATTTGGAGGAAATTAAGAAGCAGATTAAGGAGTTACTGGATAAAGGCTATATTCGCCCAAGTTCTTCATCTTGGGATCGCTAGTGCTTCTAGTGGAGAAGAAGGACGGATCATTAAGGATGGTTGTTGATTATCGAGGATTGAATGAAGTGACAATCAAGAACAAGTACCCACTGCCGATGATCAATGACTTGTTTGACCGATTGCAAGGAGCTAAGGTATTTTCCAAGATCGATCTGCGATCAGGATACCATCAGTTGAAGATTCGAGAGTAGGATATACCTAAGACAGCTTTTACCACCAGGTATAGGTTGTATGAGTATACCGTTATGTCATTTGGTCTGACTAACGCACATGCCTATTTCATGAACATGATGAACAAGGTGTTTATGGAATTTCTGGATAAGTTCGTCATGGTGTTCATTGATGATATTTTGGTCTACTCGAAGAATGAAGAAGAGCATAAGGAGCATTTGCGTTCGGTACTAGAGAAGCTCAGAGAACATTAGTTATATGCCAAGTTCAGCAAATGTGAGTTTTGGTTGAAGGAAGTTGGATTCCTCGGGCATGTAATATCGGAGAAGGAATAGCAGTACACCCCACCAAAGTTGTCACTGTGACAAATTGGGAAGCCCCAACGACAGATGGAGAGATCTGGAGTTTTCTTTGACTCGCAGGATACTACCAGAGGTTCATTGAGAATTTCTCGAAGATTGCAAAACCCATGACGGAGTTGTTGAAGAAGGACACCAAGTTTAAATGGACAGAGGAATGTGAGGCCTGTTTCTAGGAGTTGAAGAAACGTTTGGTTACATCACCAGTGTTGATTCTGCCAGATCAGCGCAAGGATTATGAAGTATATTGTGACGCTTCTCGTCGAGGACTTGGAGCAGTGTTGATGCAGGAGGGAAGAGTTGTTTCATATGCCTCACGACAACTTAAGCCTCATTAGTTGAATTATGCTACACATGATTTGGAGTTAGCAGCCGTAGTGCATGCTTTGAAGACATGGAGACATTTTCTCATCGGAAACCATTGTGAGGTGTATACGGATCACAAGAGTTTGAAGTACATCTTCACACAGAAGGAGTTGAATCTTAGACAAAGGAGATGGTTGGAGCTCATCAAGGATTATGATATGAGATTGCATTATCACCCCGGAAAGGCTAACGTAGTAGCCGATGCGTTGAGCTGCAAGAACCATGTCAACACCCTCATGTCCGGAGAGTTACCAAAGGAGTTAGCCGAGGACCTTCGCGAGCTATGTCTGGAGATAGTTCCGAGAGGCAATGTAGCAGCATTGGAGATTCAGTCTACTTTGATGGATAAGATCAGAGAAGCCCAGAAGACTGACAAGGAAATTGCCGAAATAAAGGAGAAGATGAGCAAAGGAAAAGTTAAGGGATTTCGTGAGGATGAGCACGATACCCTATGGTTTGAGGACCGCGTTTATGTGCCTAATGACCCGGAGATCAGGAAGTTGATTCTGTAAGAGGCCCATGATTCGCCGTATTCAATTCACCCAGGAAATACCAAGATGTATCTGGATTTTAAAGACACTTTATGGTGGACCGAAATGAAAATGGATATTGCAGAGTATGCAGCCGTTTGTGATGTATGTTAGAGAGTGAAAGCAGAGCATCAGAAGCCAGCAGGATTGTTATAGCCATTGCCGATACCCGAATGGAAGTGCGATAAGCTAGGCATGGATTTTATCACAGGATTGCCCAGGACTCGTTCAGGCTATGATTCGATATGGGTTGTAGTCGATCATTTGATGAAGGTAGCCCATTTCATTCGAGTAAAGACCACCTACACCAGTGCTAAGTTGGCAAAGATATACATGACCAGGATCGTATGTCTGCATGGAGTTCCGAGGAGCATTGTTTCAGATAGAGGAACCTAGTTTACCTCAAAGTTCTGGAATCAGTTGCACAAAACTTTGGGTACCAGGCTAGAGTTCAGTACAGCTTTCATCCACAGACAGATGGACAGACCGAGAGAGTCAATCAGATTCTAGAAGGCATGCTGAGAGCTTGTGCGCTAGATTATGGATCTAGTTGGGACGACAATTTTCCCTATGCGGAATTCTCAACAACAGTTATCAATCCAGTTTGAAGATGGCCCCTTTCGAAGCTCTCTACGGGAGGAGGTGCAGGACACCGTTGTTGTGGGACGAAGTTGGAGACCGCCAGTTGTTTGGACCAGATTTGATTAAAGAGTCTGGACAGAAGGTGAAGTTGATTCGAGATAGGCTCAAGGTAGCCCAGTCCAGGCAGAAGAGCTATGCAGATTCTAAACGCAAGGAGACAGCTTACAAAGTCGGAGACAAAGTTTATCTTCGTGTATCTCCACTTCGAGGAGTTAAGTGCTTTGGAGTTAAAGGAAAGTTAGCGCCACATTTTGTCGGACCATATAAAGTTTTGGAGCATATGGGAGAAGTTGCTTACAAGCTGGAATTGCCCGAAGGATTGTCAGGAGTTCAAGATGTGTTCCACGTTTCCCAGTTGAAGAAGTGCCACACAGAGATGGCTGATATACCGCTAAGAGATACAGTGCCGCTGGAAGCAATTCAGTTGGATAGTGATTTGACCTATGAGGAGAAACTAGTTAAGATTCTCGAGTATGCTAGCCGAGTCACCCGCAGCAAGGTTATCAAGTTTTGCAAAGTTCAGTGGAGCCACCATACCGAGGATGAAGCCACCTGGGAGCAAGAGGAAGATCTACTAAAGGACCACCCTCACCTATTTTCTAGCAAACCCGAATCTCGAGGGCGAGATTCATCTTAAGGGGGGTAGGTTTGTAACATCCCAAATTTTCAATTTGGAATGTTATACATTAGATCATTATTTCATATCACATTTTATTGCATTTTGGCTTGATCCTAGAAATTCTACGCAACTCAAGGACCCACGGAGAGAGTTGGGGATTTCGTTATTTTCATATTTGAGTTTTCTCAAATTTTGAAAATAGAATCATTTGATTTTATTTATTTTATCTTCAGTTATTTCTATTATAAAAATATGAGAGAGAGAATAAAATGACTTTCCCAAAACAAAGAAATATTGAGGATTGAATAAAAAATCAAATAAGATTTTATTTCGGAGTTTTTTGCTATTTTATTTGAATTTAGAAAAAATGCTCGTTTTTCAAAATTGCATTTAGGCCCCAAATAAATGTTCATCTTGTCCGGCTTGATTTTAGAAGTCGGGGACAATTTATTTCGAGATTTTTGGAGTCCATTTAGTATTTCTTTTAATTGTTTTTCTGCGCGTAATGTTTTTTTTAAAAAAAGCTAACCGACCTACCGGGCCGTGTCCGCCTGGGACTCTAGGCCCGGCCAGGCTTATAAGCCGGGGGAGCCCGAGCCACCAGCCCCCTAAAACCCTAGCCGCACCCGAGCCCCGCCGCCGCCGCCGAATCCCGCCTCCCCGTCGCCCGACGATGCCGCCCCGCACCCCGCCGCCCTCGCCGGAGACCCCGCCGCCGCCGGAGCCCGCCACCTCGTTCGCCGGACCCGCCGGAGGTAGCCGCCGCCGCCGCTGCGGTTTTCGAGAGAAAACCATCGGTTTTTATTTAGAACCTTGGTTTATTTTTTTAATAGATCAGTTTTATTTTTTTACGGTTTAGTTTATTTAGCAGACGTTCGTCCGTATGTTCGTTTTAGCAAACAGTTTTCGTCATTTAGCCGCAGACAGCGAACGTTCGTTCATTTTTTTTTCTTTTTCTCGGATTTTCCGCGATTATTTCTGATCGTGATTTCTGATCTGATTTTAGTTTTAGTTTAACATTTCTCTTGTTTATCGGAAACAGGCGATTCAAGTGCCTAGAGTTTTGTCTCGAAACCCTCTTTCCGTTTAACCAAGTCAAACAAGGTTTTTTCTACTGTAAAATTTGACCTAGGTCCAGATTAGTAAACGAAGTTTGTTTCTTTCGTCGTTTGACTTTCGTTGCTTTGTTTGATTTGATTCTTTTTGCAAACCGGAGTTCTTAAGTTGAACTTTCTGGTTAGATCTTTTATTTGAGTTTACTTGTGCATTAGATGAGTGCTTATTGTATGCTTGTTTGTTTGCGATAGAGTACCCGGAGTGCGCCGCTTGCTACTTTGAATCTCTAGGTTTCACGGATCATCAGCATGGCAAGTAACACTTTGATCATACCTCTTTACTACCCAGTTTTATTCCATTAGATCAATCCTCAAACAATTGCATGGTTAGGATGTGATTAATATGTGGGTTTTTGGGAAGTAGATGAGGTAGAACCTATTACCTATTTTATTATCAAACCATTGGGAGTTACTTCTGTGTTTGCTTATATTGCTATGCTATGCTTGTAGACGTGGATTGGGTGATGTGAGATTGTTAAAAATAATGGTTTACTTAAGGTGGCAACTTAAATTCACATCTGGGTGGATTGTGGCACCTGGGGAACCCAGTGTTGCCTGTATTTTTGGAAATCCCGGGGTACCGTGTGATTCTCCTAGGGACTACCACTCAGGCTCAAAGGGATCATGATATTATTCATGCTAGAAACTTCTGTGTGCAGCCGCAAGCTACTATGGCCTCTAGCATAGTTGATTAAGTTGTGTGAGCTCTTGAAGAGGTAGACTAGCAGATGTAGGGGATGTAGGTTGGTATTGTCTACCCGGAGTAGAGAGTTAATGCTTCTGAAAGACTCTGTCTCGGTCATCCGTTTCTCAAACACCATGTAGTGCGAGAAATCAAGCGGAGGAGATCGAGTCTTGCGGGGGAAAGTGCACAAACCTTTGCAGAGTGTATAAACTAATCATGGTTAGCCATGTCCCCGGTTATGGATGTTTTGAGTATCTAGTACTTGGATTATCATGTGAATCTCATCATGTTTCTTTAAATAATTTTGTTGGGTTAATGATGATGTTTAATTGGGATTGAGTTCGAGTACCCTTCTCAATGTTTAACAACCACCATGATAGTTAAACAAAATTTATTCCTTTGCAGTAGTGAAAAATTGGCTTTATGCAAAATTGTAGCTATAGAGCTTTCCACCAGCCATATATGCATGTAGAATAGCATTATTCTGTTCATTACTCTCTATGTGTTACATGCCAGCATATTCCATGTGCTGGCCCATTTTCGGGCTGCAACGTTCATATATGTTGCAGACTTTTCAGACGATGAGTAAGGTGCCTTAGGTCATGGTTCTATACTCAGTGATGCCATTGGAGTTGATGGACTCGCTTATCTTCCAAGCCTTCCATTGTTATCGTTATTAGATGGCCTTAAGCCATATTTATTGTAATAAGTTGTCTTTGAGACATTCAATGTAATAAGTGTGTGGTTGCTACTCTGTTATAAATCCTTCATGTCCTGTGTGTGTCAGCATTACCGATCCAGGGATGACATTGATGCACAGAGATCAGACTGTTTGAGGTCTGGTTGCTACAGTTTGGGAAGAAACCTAAGCTGTCGTTTCTAAAAGTATGGGGTGTGATGCTTATGTCAAGAAACTTCAACCTGAAAAGCTCGAACCCAAGTCGAAAAAATGCGTCTTCATAGGATACCCTAAGGAAACCATTGGGTATACCTTCTACCTCAGATCCGAAGGCAAGATCTTTGTTGCCAAGAACGGGTCCTTTCTGGAGAAAGAGTTTCTCTCGAAAGAAGTAAGTGGGAGGAAAGTAGAACTTGATGAAGTACTGCCTCTTGAAGCAGAAAGTAGCACAGCTCAGGAAGATGTTTCTGTGGTGCCTGCAAGGCTGCACCGGCTAGAGAGGAGGTTAATGATGATGATCAAGGTACTTCGAAACAAGTTGCTACTGAACTTCGTAGGACCACGAGGACACGTTCCACACCAGAATGGTATGGCAACCCTGTCCTGGAAATCATGTTGTTAGACAACGGTGATCCTTCAAACTATGAGGAAGCGATGGCGGGCCCATATTTCAACAAATGGCTGGAAGACATGCAATCCGAGATAGGATCCATGTATGAAAACAAAGTATGGACTTTGACAGACTTGCCCGATGATCGGCGGACGATAGAAAATAAATGGATCTTTAAGAAGAAGACGGACGCGGATGGTAATGTTACCATCTATAAAGCTCGACTTGTCGCTAAGGGTTATTGACAAGTTCAAGGGGTTGACTACGATGAGACCTTCTCACCCGTAGCGAAGCGAAAGTCCGTCCGAATCATGTTAGCAATTGCCGCATTCTACGATTATGAGATATGGAAAATGGACGTCAAAACGGCATTCCTTAACAACTTTCTTAAGGAAGAATTTTATATGATGCAGCCGGAAGGTTTTGTCGATCCTAAGTATGCTAACAAGGTGTGCAAGCTCCAGCACTCCATCTATGGGCTAGTGCAAGCATCTCGGAGTTGGAACATTCGCTTTGATGAAATGATCAAAGCGTTTAGGTTTATGCAGACTTATGGAGAAGCCTGCATTTACAAGAAAGTGAGTGGGAGCTCTGCAGCATTTCTCATATTATATGTAGATGACATACTGTTGATGGGAAATGATATAGAACTCTTGGACAGCATAAAGGCCTACTTGAATAAGTGTTTTTCAATGAAGGACCTCAGAGAAGCTGCTTACATATTAGGCATCAAGATCTATAGAGATAGATCGAGACGCCTCATAGGTATTTCACAAAGCACATTCCTTGATAAGATATTGAAGAAGTTTAATATGGATCAGTACAAGAAAGGGTTCTTGCCTGTATTCCAAGGTGTGAAATTGAGCTCAGCTCAAAGCCCGACCACGATAGAAGATAGAGAAAAGATGAGTGTCATCCCCTATGCCTCAGCCATAGGGTCTATTATGTATGCCATGCTGTGTACCAGACCTGATGTAAACCTTGCCGTAAGTTTGGTAGGAAGGTACCAAAGTAATCCCGACATGGAACACTAGACAGCGGTCAAGAATATCCTGAAGTACCTGAAAAGGACTAAGGATATGTTTCTCGTTTATGGAGGTGACGAAGAGCTCGTCGTAAAGGGTTACGTCGATGCTAGCTTCAACACAGATCTGGATGACTCCAAGTCAAAAACCGAATACGTGTATATTTTGAATGGTGGGGCAGTAAGCTGGTGCAGTTGCAAGCAAAGCGTCGTGGCAGGATCTACATGTGAAGCGGAGTACATGGCAGCCTCAGAGGCAGCACATGAAGCAATCTGGATGAAGGAGTTCATTATCGACCTAGGAGTTATTCCCAATGCGTCGGACCCGATGACTCTCTTCTCTGACAACACTGCCCTTGCCAAGGAGCCCAGGTTTCACAAGAAGACCAGACACATCAAGCGTCGCTTTAACTCCATTCATGAAAATGTTCAAGATGGAGACATAGATATTTGTAAAGTGCATACGGATCTGAATGTCTCAGATCCGTTGACTAAACCTCTTCCACGAGCAAAACATGATCAACACCAGAACTCTATGGGTGTTCGATTCATCACAATGTAACTAGATTATTGATTCTAGTGCAAGTGGGAGACTGTTGGAAATATGCCCTAGAGGAAATAATAAAATGGTTATTATTATATTTCCTTGTTCATGAAAATTGTCTATTGTTCATGCTATAATTGTATTGATCGGAAACCGTAATACATGTGTGAATACATAGACCACACCATGTCCCTAGTGAGACTCTAGTTGACTAGCTCGTTGATCAACAGATGGTCATGGTTTCCTTACTATGGACATTGGATGTCATTGATAACGGGATCGCATCATTAGGAGAATGATGTGATGGACAAGACCCAATCATAAGCATAGCACAAGATCGTGTAGTTCGTTTGCTAGAGCTTTTCTAATGTCAAGTATCATTTCCTTAGACCATGAGATTGTGTAACTCCCAGATATCGTAGGAGTACTTTGGGTGTACCAAACGTCACAACGTAACTAGGTGACTATAAAGGTGCTCTACAGGTATCTCCGAAAGTGTCTGTTGGGTTGGCACGAATCGAGACTGGGAATTGTATACGGGATTGCTTGAATCCTCGACATCGTAGTTCATCCAATGAGATCATCGTGGAACATGTGGGAGCCAACATGGGTATCCAGATCCATCTGTTGGTTATTGGTCGGAGAGCTGTCCCGGTCATGTCTGCTTGATTCCCGAACCCGTAGGGTCTACACACTTAAGGTTCGATGACGCTAGCTAGGTGGAAGTGCGTTATGTCGACTAGAGGAGGGGGTGAATAGGCGATTTTTATTAATTCTTCACTGAGGAATTTGCCGGTGAGGAAATTCCTTAGCGAAGAACTATTAGCAGCGGAATAAGTACTCAGAAGTAAGCATAACAGAATACAAGCATGGTCATCATTATGAAATGAAGACTAGCACAGAGTACAGAAAGCGTAATCACATGATAACACAAGATGAAGACAAATAGACTGAAGAAATTGAACTGAGGAAATTGAGAAAGTCTTCAGTCAAAGTCTTCAAACACAGATATGAACAAACACTCAACACAGTAATGAGGAAATGAAAGGGTTGAGGAAATAGAACCAGTTAGGTTGGTGAAGACAATGATTTGGTAGACCAGTTCCAACTGCTGTCTCAGTTGTATGTCTGGTTGGAGCGGCTGAGTATTTAAACTCGAGGACACACAGTCCCGGACACCCAGTCGCTGAGCACGCAGCTTAGGACACCCAGTCCTCACTGTATTCTCCTTGAACTAAGGTCACACAGGCCTCGTCCAATCACTCATGGTAAGTCTTCAGGCGACTTCCAAACCTTCACAGGCTTGGTCACTTGGTGATCCACAATTCCTCTTGGATGCTCTAGACCTTGACGCCTAGCCGTCTGGAAGAAGCACAGTCTTCAAAGGTAACAAGCATTGGATCCACGCAGGATCAATTTCTTCAGTGATGCTCAATCACTTTGGGTTTGTAGGGGTTTGGTTTTGGGTTTTCCTCACTTGATGATTTTCGCTCAAAGTCCTCGGAGGATGAATTGCTCTCAAATGACAAGTGTCAAGTTCTCTCGGAGCAGCCAACCAGCTAGTGGTTGTAGGGGGCGGCTATTTATAGCCTAGGGAGCAGCCCGACATGATAAGACATAAATGCCCCTCAATGATATGACCGTTAGGTGGATAAGATATTTTGGGACAGCTGGCGCGCAGCACAGCAACGGTCGGAAATTTGACTCTCAAATTCCTCAGGGCTATCATGTTCCTCACTGTGTAGGTAATTCGCACTGACAAATTCCTAACTCCTCAGTCAGAACAAATTCATCAGCGACCATAAGAACTTCGTCTCTGTCACTGAAGAAAGTGACTGAACTGTATGAGATTTCCAAAGGCTTCACTCGAAGGGATTGGTAGGTGTAGGATTTTGAGTTGAGCATCACATGGAAATTTTTCCTTAGTATTTCCTCGACCCCCTTTAACAGTACGTTGTTTCCTATGACTCAAGAAAGAGAAAATGAAATTACAAAAACAAAAGTCTTCACGCTTCATGTTCCACAAATGAATACCAAGTCTTCAAGGTCACACCAATTTCTTCACTTTCAAAGTCTTCAGAAAGTCTTCAGAATATCAAAGTTTTCAGTTGAAGAACTTCATTTTTAGGGGTCGACTTTCTCTGTAAATATCAAACTCCTCATAGACTTATAGACCTGTGTATACTCACAAACGCATTAGTCCCTTAACCTATAAGTCTTCAATACACCAAAATCACTAAGGGGCACTAGATGCACTTACAATCTCCCCCTTTTTGGTGATTGATGACAACATAGGTTAAGTTTTCAACGGGGATAAACATATGAAGTGTATACACTGATATTGAGGAATTTGATTACAAGATATAGTAGAACTCCCCCTGAAGATGTGCATAGTGAGGAATTTGCTTTTGAGGCAATGCACATTTGAAGAGTTGAATCATGGAGATCTCCCCCTATATCTTGTAATTCATACACGCATTTGATATATAATATGAAGAATTTGAAATGCATGATGAAATATGGTGCCTGATGAGATTCAGCATGCGTGCAATGTCATTAACAAGGAATAAGCATGCAAAGCATAATGCAACAAAAGTATCAGCGCACCATCGGGTTTAAGATTACAACTCGATCCAAATAAAAGTTTCAGAAGAACGAGAGTTGTAACTTAGAAAATGCCCTTGATATAGACCCGCTTGAAGACTAACTCAGATTTCTCCCCCTTTGTCATCAAATGACCAAAAGGATTGAAACTGAGGACTAATGCCCCTGAAGAATTTCAAGCCGATGGAGGAGCGCCAGTGTTGTCAGGGTTGTTTGTTGTAGCAGGGCCTGCCGCAGTGTCGTCCAAATCTTCATACTCATCAGTGTCACGCGATGAAGAATAAGAGCTGGCCACCAGTGGAGGAATTTTGACCTTCTTGAATTTCTTCGGAGGAGGTGCAGACCAGTCAAATTCTTCCTTGAGACCCATAGTCTTCAGTTCTTCAGCGCTATAGACATGAGTGAGGACAGCCCAGGTGCGGTTGAAGGTTTCATGAAGGTAGTATTGGTTCTTCTTCACTGCATTGTGTGTTGAGGTCATATTGTGAAGAAGTGCACCAAACTGACGCTTTACCCATTTGTGATTGCGATCAACCTTCTAATGAAGACTGAGGAGTAACTCACGGTCAGTCATCACCCTGGGTGCTGTGGCTTGAGGATTTTGCTTGGCTGAGGTATTTGCGGCAGAGTCATTTGTGGCAGAATCGTCATTGGTAGAGTAAGATGCAGCCTTGCGAAATTGACCATCCAATGGACGAATGCCTTCATCGATCACAGCAGCGGCCTTGCCTTTATCATCAGCTGATGAAACTGTCCGTTTGAGGACTTCAATGGGAGGCAAGTAGCTACCGTGGTTCAGAGTGTCAGCTTTGTAATTCAGTGAAGATCTTGCCCTGATGAATCTCATAATCCAAGGAGCATAGGGCTTCAGCTCAAATGGTGACATAGCAATATTGGCCAGAGTCCTCATGAAGAAATCATGGAAGTTGACGGGAACGCCATGAATGATGTTGAAAAGCATATTCTTCATGATGCCAACGACTTCTTCATCATTTGAGTCGTGGCCTTTTATGGGACTCATTGTCTTCGTCAGAATTCGATAGACAGTCTGAGGCACATAGAGTAATTCCTTGATGAGGAATTTGGTTTGTGGGGCCTGCCCTGGCTTCAAAGGCTTCATCAGCACTTGCATATAGTGATTTGACAGTTTTGGTTCGTTGTAGATACAACGAGCACCATCAAGTGGACGACTGAGTGGTAGAGCACGAAGCAATTCAGTTGCTGGTGCCTTGTAGTGAGTATTTTCAGACATCCAGTCTAATACCCATGAGTTCACGTCGTCAGCGTCTCCGGTGATGTGCAGAGTTGCATAGAACTGAAGAATGAGTTCTTCATTCCAGTCACAGATATCAACGCAGAAATTTAGAAGTCCTGCGTCGTGAAGAACACTGAGGACTGGCTCAAAGCCGAGCAAAGATTCCATGTCCACATGAGGAATATGTGCATGATCAAAGACTTTCTCTTTGTTGAAGAGCACTGAGGAATAGAAATTGGCTTTGCTGGCAGTCCAGAAACGCCTCTTCCTTATGCGAGCAGAATCATATGGATTATAATCAGTGAAGAATACGTGCTCGGCAAAGAAATCTTCAGCCTTGAACTTCTGTTTGCTTGAGAACGGATTCTTTGGCTTTGGCAGAGGGGTGTCAGTGAGTTGCATCACCACCTCAGGAATCGCGAGCTCATGTTCTTTAGGCTGAGGAATTTCTTGTTCCTCAAGAGGTGTAGTCTGAGGATCAGCAGCAGCAGGTTCATCAGCACTAGTGGCTGGAATTTCTTCATGGACAGATGAAGTGGGATGAGTTTCTTCAGAGCCCATTTGAACAGTTGGAGCAGGGGACTGAGGTATCTGTTGGAGTGGGGTGAAGAGTGGAGAATTTGGATGCTGACTTTCCCAAAAGTCATCGTTCATCACTGGCGTTGTGCTTCCAATATCCACATCTTCTTCAAGTTCCTCAACACCGGCCTCTTCAGCTGTGAACTGAGGCATAGGCGAGGAAATGATTGGGGTTGAAGGGATTGCTTCCACTTCAATTTCTTCATCAATCTGCTCTGATGAAGCAGCAGAATGATGTTCTTCATCAGATCCGCTTGGGATATCATAGTCTTCTCCAAAAGGAACAAGGTCCTTTGATGGCACGGAGGAAATCGGAACAGCATCAACTGGATTTTCGAGTGAGCTGGTCATTGGCTACATTTTCTTCGCAGCCGAAGAGTTTGACGCAGCTGATGCCTTCCTTTTCTTCACTGCAGCTCACTCTGCAGCCTTGGTCTTCTTCACATCGAATGCACATGGAAGAATTGGAGTTGGTGTAGGTGCAGATGGAGCTGAGGAATCTGGTTGATTTTCTTCAGGCGCAACTGATGCAGTTGCCCTGATCTCTTCAGTTTCTTTAGGTGCACCACAAGTGGATGCCCTGGCAATTTCTTCAGCGGCTGGAATTTCTTCACCAGCCCTGGAACGAGCTTGTTCTTTAGCAGGCTGAAAGTCATCAGCGGTGCTAGCATGTTCTTCAGCAGGCTGAGCAGAGTCTGTAGCCTGAAGATTTTCTTGTTGCGATGGGGCTGCAACATTTGTGAATTTCTTTGTCAGATTGACGAATCTTACTTTAGCTCCTTGCCAATCAGCATAGTAGGCATCAAAGTCATTGCTGAGGGCTTGAATTTCAGACTGAGCCTGGAGAAGTTCCTCAGGTGTCATTCTGACAACGTTTTTCTTCAGGAGCTTCTCCTTTCTGTATTGAGCTTTCTTGATCTCTCTTGCCTTTTCAAACTTCCATTTCTCTTCAGTGATGAAATGGGTCAACATATGACTTTGTCCAGGGGTCAGATGAAAATCAGGCATTGGGGTGTTTGGATCCTTGTGCCAGAGATCAATATAATCGAGGATTTTCCTCGCATCCAACAGCAGTGGCACAGATGTGCCTTTGGCTCTAGCGGCCTTCACCTGTCTGTCATATTCTTCAGTTGAGGAATTTGAACAATCGAGTTCTCTGAAGAAGTATGCAGTTTTTCTTCGAGGAACGTTGCAAATGAGGTAAGTTGATGAAAACCTAGTGATTCGGCAGCAGACATGAGTACCTATGAACAGAGTACAGGTGCGAGGAATTCGGAGAGGTCATATGCGTTCTGAGGAGGTTTTTCGAAAAGAACAAGTTTTGAGGAATTTGACCAGATGAACCTTGAGGAATTTCACTAAGCGTTCTTGTCTTAGGTTCCAGAGTTGTACAGATTGAAGATCCACACAATTAGGGAATCTTGAAGAAAATGATTGCTTAGAGAAACGATTCAAGGTCATATGATGTGTGGTGTTCATATGTGTGAAGATTTGAAGAATAAACACCTTTGAAGATTTTCAGGAAAGTTTGAGAATCAAAGTGAGTAATAAAAGTAACTTTTAATTACCCGAAGTGAAGAACGTGACGAACTGAGAAGAACAGATGTGAAGTTCGTCAAGTTAGATCTCCCACGCCCTAACTTGGCAGAGGAAGACAGCTACGGCGGCGGAGGAGTGAAGATTTCCGCGGTCGGCATGAGTACGACGGCAACGAGGTCGAGGCAGCGAAGCTCTTCCTCACCGACGATGATGGAGTAGTGGCGGCGCTAGGGTTTGAGGAGCTTGAGTGAGAGAGAGGACGGTCGAGCGAAGTAAATGAAGTGAGGAAGGGGAGAGGGGTATTTATAGACACGGTCAAAAACTGTTCGCCCGAAGATTTAGGACGAACGTGCCCCTGCCCTTTCTCCTTCTCACGACATGTGTCACCCACGTACTGTGTAGAGGAGATCGTGTACGATCGTGGGTGAATAGAATAATGCATTATGGGATGCGGAACGGTTTGAGCGGCAAAACCAAAAATTTGGATAAGATTTGTTTTAAAGTTTCGTTCGCAATTTCTTCAGCTGACAAGGACACAGTGAAGATTTTGAACGAGTTTCAAATAGAACGCATATGAAGAATTTGTGAATAGATTGGGTTGAGTATAGCATAGAGGGGGAAGGGTCCGATCACATTCACTTAGCAGAAAAAGCAACTTGAAGAAATAGCTATAAGTGAATGTTGTAGATGACAGAAACTCATATATATATATATATATATATATATATATATATATATATATATATATATATATAGCCAATGAAGAAAAACGAAGGAAACAGTGAAGATTTTGAAAAATTGAAGAATTTGAAAAACTGAAGAATTTCAAAACTGAGGAAAAACTCAAATTGAAGATTTTCAACTTTTTGTGGTGGCGTGACCCACCGTATAAGAATGATGATTTCAGACACCGCGTACAATTGTCGTAGGGTTCTGAGAATCAAATTCTTCATTAATTTCTTCACACTTAGAGTGTTATTCTTCATTGATTGAAGAAAAACGTTTCTTCATGTGTTGCACATCTAAGTCATCAATTTTGCATAAGTGTTAGGATGTGTGTCCTTTTCAAAGAACATTCGAAGATTCTAAGATATTTAGCTCACACCGCAACTTGCTAAATCTCTTCTCATCCAAGGGCTTAGTGAAGATATCAGCTAGCTGTTCTTCAGTCTTCACGTGCTCGATGGAGATGTCGCCCTTCAACACATGATCACGAAGAAAATGATGACGAATCTGAATGTGCTTTGTCTTCGAGTGTTGAACTGGGTTGTGAGCAATCTTGATGGCACGCTCATTGTCGCAGAGGAGAGGTACATTCTTCATGTTGACGCCATAGTCCTTGAGTGTTTGCTTCATCCAAAGCAGTTGAGCACAGCAAGAGCCAGCAGCAATGTATTCAGCTTCCGCAGTGGACAGTGATACGCAGTTCTGTTTCTTTGAGGACCAATAGACCAAAGATCGTCCGAGGAAATGACTAGTCCCAGAAGTTGACTTGCGGTCCACACGATCACTAGCATAGTCAGAGTCAGAATATCCAATGAGATCAAAAGCAGAGCCCTTGGGGTACCATAATCCTAGTGTTGGTGTGTGAGCTAGATATCGAAGAATATGCTTCACAGCCTTATGGTGTGATTCCTTCGGTGCAGCTTGAAATCGGGCACACATGCAAACACTAAGCATTATATCTGGCCTAGATGCACATAATTACAATAAAGAACCAATCATGGAGCGGTATACCTTGTGATCGAAGTCAATACCATTTTCATCAGTGCATAGATGGCCATTTGTGGCCATAGGAATTTTGACGCCTTTGCAATCTTGCATGCCGAATTTCCTCAGTACATCTTTGAGGTATTTCTCCTGAGATATGAATATGCCATTGTGCTATTGACGAATTTGAAGACCTAAGAAGAATTTCAACTCTCCCATCATAGACATTTGATATTGTTCACTCATCATATAGGCAAATTCATCACTATAACGTTGGTCAGTACAGCCAGTTCACTCATCAACATATATTTGGCACACAAACAGTTCACCATCATAAGATTTGGTAAAGAGAGTAGGGTCGAGTGAACCGAGTGTGAAGCCATTCTTCATGAAGAATTCCTTCAATGTATCATACCACGCCCGAGGGGCTTGCTTGAGGCCATAGAGGGCCTTATTAAGTCTGAAGACTTTGTCAGGATTCTTTGGATCTTCAAAACCTGGGGGTTGAGCAACATATACTTCTTCCTCAAGCTTACCATTGAGGAATGCACTTTTCACATCCATTTGATATAAGATGATATCATGATGGTTAGCATAAGCAAGTAATATGCGAATAGACTCAAGTCTAGCAACAGGTGCAAAAGTTTCATTGAAATCAATTCCTTCAACCTGTGTGTAGCCTTGAGCTACTAGTCGTGCCTTATTCCTCACCACAAGGCCATTTTCATCTTGCTTGTTGCGGTAGATCCACTTTGTGCCAATGATATTATGCTTGCAAGGATTTGGATGTTTGACCAGTTCCCAGACATTGTTGAGCTTGAACTGATGTAATTCTTCTTGCATAGCCTGAATCCACTCCGACTCCAAAAATGCTTCATCTACCTTAGTGGGCTCTGTGATAGAGACAAAAGCATAGTGCCCACAAAAGTTAGATAAATGTGAAGCTTTTGAGCGTGTGAGAGGACCTGGCGCTCGAATGTCATCGATGATCTTTTCAACTTGCACTTCTTTTGCAACGCGAGGATGAGGTGGTTGTCGCTGAGGAGTTTGGTCAGCATTTTCTTCAGCATTATCTTCAGGTGCATCAGCTCGACGTTCTTCGCGTACTGGAATGAATTCTTCAGCAAATTCTTCAGTAGGAATGACATCCTCAGTTGCCTTGAACTTGATAGAATCCTCAGGTGCTGGTTCATCTAACACAGAAGGTAGGTGCTCTCTTTGCGAGCCATTAGTTTCATCGAACCGCACGTCTACAGTTTCAACAACCTTGTGAAGAACGTTGTTGAGGACTCTGTAGGTGTGCGAGTCCTTTCTGTAACCAAGCATAAAACCTTCATGTGCTTTTGGTGCAAATTTAGAATTGTGGTGAGGATCTCTAATCCAACATTTAGCACCGAAGACTTTGAAATAACTCACATTGGGTTTCTTGTCAGTGAGGAGTTCATAGGCCGTCTTCTTGAAGAATTTGTGAAGATATACTCTGTTGATGATGTGGCACGCAGTATCAATTGCATCAATCCAAAAACGATGAGCCGTTTTGTATTCATCAAGCATAGTGCGAGCCATCTCAACAAGAGTTCTGTTCTTGCGCTCCACGACGCCATTTTGCTGAGGAGTATAGGGAGCAGATGACTCATGAGTAATACCAAGTTCATCAAGATAGTCATCAAGACCGGAATTCTTGAACTCAGTTCCATTGTCACTTCTGATGTGCTTGATCTTCACACCAAAGTTGGTTGAAGCTCTCGAGGAAAAACATTTGAAGACTTCCTGCACTTCATGTTTGTAAGTAACAATGTGTACCCATGTATATCGAGAGTAATCATCAACAATGACAAAACCATATAGAGATGCAGCATTAGAGACTGCTGAGTAATGATTAGGTCCGAAGAGGTCCATGTGAAGCAATTTGAATGGACGAGTAGTGGTCATGATAGTCTTCGATGGATGCTTGGCCTTGGTCATTTTTCCAGCTTCACAGGCTCCGCATAAGTGATCCTTGAGGAATTTGACATTCTCAATGCCAATGACATGCTTCTTCTTCGCAAGCGTGTGCAAATTCCTCATGCCTGCATGACCAAGTCGTTGATGCCATAGCCAGCCTTCTGAAGCTTTTGCAAGTAGACACACGGCTGGTTGTGGTCCTGTAGAGAAATCAACAATATACAAATCTCCTCTCCTAAAGCCTTCGAAGACTTTGGAATTGTCAGCTTCCATAATCACAACACAGCGATACTTGCCAAAGACAACAACCATATCAAGATCACAAAGCATTGAGACTGACATGAGAATGTATCCTAAGGACTCAACAAGCATGACTTTGTCCATGTGTTTATCCTTAGAGATCGCAACCTTACCAAGACCCAATACCTGACTTTTGCCTTTGTCAGCAAAGATGATGTGCTTCAGATGTGACGGTGATAAGGGAGCATCCATCAAAAGATTCTTGTCACCAGTCATGTGATTTGTACATCCACTATCGAGGACCCATTCAGTGGTTTTGGGTTGATCATCCTGCAGATGAATTAGTGTAACTTACAATCTCATATGCTTCATCAATGAAGAATATGATATCAAGTTCATCAGATGAATTTCATCAAGCAGTAAACAGATATAGTAGTAGGAGGACATGTGAAATGAAAGTTCATTTCATCATGATTAGCCTGCGTCCTTTCAGGCAAGTTTGTCAGGTCCCCAGCAAATTCTTCATACATTAAAGCACGTCTGGAGACCTGACCCTGCAGAAGAGATTAGTAATTTTTCTTCACCACCCACATCTGAAGGGGTGGCAAAGAGTTCATCACTCTGCGAGCACCATAAGATAATGGTGGCATAGAGGCCAATCCATTTCGTTTCACATAAGAGGGGTTAGGGTAAGCATACGAATAAGCAGAGAAATTCTTCGAGGACTTATGAACATAATGATTTGAAGAATAATGTGCATATTCATAGCCCTTAGCTCTACCCTGCGAAACAGAGGGGTTAGCATGATGATGATCATATGAGGACTTTGATCCATGTGAAGAATTAGGTCCACATGAAGAATTGGATCTGGGGTTCCTGTTCTTCACAGGTGGTGTCATGAGGACATTCACCTGAAGACTTTCAACATAACTTTTGGGAACCCAGATTTTCTTCATAGAGGAACCGTTCCTGCAGTTAGTCCCAACATATCTAGCAAATACTTCACCATTCTGATTTTTGAACAATTTATAGTTGGAGTCAAATGACTCATCAGAAGAATGAGAAGATTCACATGTAAAGCCAGATAAGTTAGATGGATCAACTGGAGGTCCCTTTGCAGCAACCCATGAGGTCTTGGGGTACTGCTCAGGCTTCCAATATGTTCCATCAGCATTAAGTTTCCTCTCAAAGGCAATACCCTCTTTCCTAGGGTTTCTGTTGAGGATCTGCTTTTTGAGCACATCACAAAGAATCTGATGCCCTTTGAGGCTTTTGTACATGCCTGTCGTGTACAATTCCTTCAGCCATGCATCGTCAGTGATACTAGCAATGTCCTCAGATGAGGAATTAGTGATAGCAGAGGTAGGTGAAGAATTTGTAACAGTTGAAGCATTTGAACATTCAGGTGAAGAATTAGCAGATTCACGTTCAATGCACTTTAAGCATGGAGGAACAAATTCTTCCTGAGAAGCGCTGATTTGTTGAGCTAGTAATGAATCGCGCTCCTTCTAAAGATCTTCATAACTCACTCTTAGCTTCTCAAGATCTTGCTTTCTTTGAAGAAATTCATAAGAAAGTTTCTCATGATCAAATAAGAGAGTGTTATGATGACTTTGAAGGTTATCAAACCTAGACTGAAGTCTCTGAAGATTTTCAGTCAGGGCTTTAGTGCGATCCATTTCTTCACCCAACATATCATCACTCTTATCTAGCATGTTTTGAACCTTTTCAAAAGCCCTTTGTTGTTTCACAGCAATCCTAGCAAGTTTAGAGTAGCTGGGCTTGAGATTCTCATCAGATTCATTTTCACTAGATTCAGAGGAGGTGTATTTGAGTACCTTTGCACCTTTTGACATGAAGCGATAGGTGGGAGTGTAGTCATCATTATCTTCATCAGGCTTGTCGGTGGGGTCACTTTCTTTAGTGTTGAAGATGGACTTGCTAACGAAAGCAGTAGCAAAGGCCAGACTCGCCACACCAGATTCAGATTCTTCAGACGCCTCCTCTTCCTCATGTTCCTCAGATTCAGCTTCAGAGTCCATTTCCTTGCCAATGAATGCCCGAGCCTTCTTGGACCTGCTCTTCTTGTGAGATGAAGACTTCGAGGATTTTGATGATTTCTTCTTCTTCTTCGCATCATCAGAACTGTAATCCTTGTATTTCTTCTTCTTCAATTCCTTTTCCCACTGAGGACAATCTTGAATATAATGACCAGGTTTCTTGCATTTGTGGCACAGCCTTCTCTTATAGTCACTTGATGAGGAATCACTGCTTCTTGAGGATTTTCCAAAGCGACCACGTCTTGAGAACTTCTGGAATTTCTTCACGAGCAGTGCTAGCTCCTGGCTCAATTCTTCAGGATCACCAAGGCTACTACCAGAATCCTCACATTCAGACTCAGACACAACCTTGGCCTTCAGGGCACGTGGTTTGCCATAGCTCGAACCATAGAGACCTCTCTTTTTAGCAAGCTGGAACTCGTGAGTATTTAGCCTTTCGAAGATATCGGCAGGATCAAGAGACCTGTAGTCAGCCCGTTCTTGTATCATCAGACCCAGAGTATCAAATGAGGAATCAAGTGATCTCAACAGTTTCTTCACCACTTCATGGTCAGTGATGTCCGTGGCACCGAGGGCTTGAAGCTCATTTGAGATGTCAGTGAGGCGATCAAAGGTTTGTTGGACATTTTCATTGTTGAGTCTTTTGAAGCGGTTGAAGAGATTCCGAAGAACATCAACTCGAGAGTCACGCTGAGTTGAGACTCCTTCATTCACTTTGGACAGCCTATCCCAGATAAGCTTAGCAGTTTCCAAAGCACTCACTCTTCCATAATGTCCTTTACTCAGATGGCCACATATGATATTCTTCGCTTGAGAATCGAGTTGCTTGAATCTCTTCACATCGGTAGCGTTCAGTGAGGGTGTGACAGAGGGAACACCATTTTCCACAACATACTAGAGATCGTTGTCAATTGCCTCGAGATGCATTCGCATCTTGTTTTTCCAGTAGGGGTAGTCCGTCCCATCAAAGGTAGGACACCCAGCCGAGACCTTGATCATACCTGCGGTCGACATAACTAAAACTCCAGGCGGTTAAACCAAAATCACACAGAACAAGGGAGTACCTTGCTCTGATACCAATTGAAAGTGCATTATGTCGACTAGAGGGGGGTGAATAGGCGATTTTTATGAATTCTTCACTGAGGAATTTGCCGGTGAGGAAATTCCTTAGCGAAGAACTATTAGCAGCGGAATAAGTACTCAGAAGTAAGCTTAACAGAATACAAGCATGGTCATCATGATGAAATGAAGACTAGCACAGAGTACAGAAAGCGTAATCATAGGATAACACAAGATGAAGACAAACAGACTGAAGAAATTGAACTGAGGAAATTGAGAAAGTCTTCAGTCAAAGTCTTCAAACACAGATATGAACAAACACTCAACACAGTAATGAGGAAATGAAAGGGTTGAGGAAATAGAACCAGTTAGGTTGGTGAAGACAATGATTTGGTAGACCAGTTCCAACTGCTGTCTCAGTTGTACGTCTGGTTGGAGCGGCTGAGTATTTAAACTCGAGGACACACAGTTCCGGACACCCAGTCGCTGAGCATGCAGCTCAGGACACTCAGTCCTCACCGTATTCTCCTTGAACTAAGGTCACACAGACCTCGTCCAATCACTCGTGGTAAGTCTTCAGGCGACTTCCAAACCTTCACAGACTTGGTCACTCGGCGATCCACAATTCCTCTTGGATGCTCTAGACCTTGATGCCTAACCGTCTGGAAGAAGCACGGTCTTCATAGGTAACAAGCGTCAGATCCACGCAGGATCAATTTCTTCAGTGATGCTCAATCACTTTGGGTTTGTAGGGGTTTGGTTTTGGGTTTTCCTCACTTGATGATTTTCGCTCAAAGTCCTCGGAGGATGGGTTGCTCTCAAATGACAAGTGTCAAGTTCTCTCGGAGCAGCCAACCAGCTAGTGGTTGTAGGGGGCGGCTATTTATAGCCTAGGGAGGAGACCGACATGATAAGTCATAAATGCCCCTCAATGATATGACCGTTAGGTGGATAAGATATTTTGGGACAGCTGGCACGCAGCACAGCAACAGTCGGAAATTTGACTCTCAAATTCCTCAGGGCTATCATGTTCCTCACTGTGTAGGTAATTCGCACTGACAAATTCCTAACTCCTCAGTCAGAAGAAATTCATCAGCGACCATAAGAACTTCGTCTCTGTCACTGAAGAAAGTGACTGAACTGTATGAGATTTCCAAAGGCTTCACTCGAAGGGATTGGTAGGTGTAGGATTTTGAGTTGAGCATCACATGGAAATTTTTCCTTAGTATTTCCTCGACCCCCTTTAACAGTACGGTGTTTCCTATGACTCAAGAAAGAGAAAATGAAATTACGAAAACAAAAGTCTTCACGCTTCATGTTCCACAAATGAATACCAAGTCTTTAAGGTCACACCAATTTCTTCACTTTCAAAGTCTTCAGAAAGTCTTCAGAATATCAAAGTCTTCAGTTGAAGAACTTCATTTTTAGGGGTCGACTTTCTCTGTAAATATCAAACTCCTCATAGACTTATAGACCTGTGTATACTCACAAAGGCATTAGTCCCTTAACCTATAAGTCTTCAATACACCAAAATCACTAAGGGGCACTAGATGCACTTACACTAGGGTTATAAGGAAGATTTATATGTGATTACCGAATGTTGTTCAGAGTCCCGGATGAGATCCCGGACGTCACGAGGAGTTCTGGAATGGTCCGGATGTGAAGATTTATATATGGTAAGTTGTCATACGGTCACCGGAAATATTCAGGGCATACCGGTATTATACCGGGGCCATCGGAGGGGTTCTAAGGGTCCACCGGGAGGGGCCACCTGTCCCAGAGGGCCTCATGGGCTGTATGTGGAAGGGAACCAGCCCCTAAGAGGGCTGGGCGCCAACCCCCCTAGGGCCCATGCGCCTAGAGTTGGGGGGAACCCTAAGGGGGGCGCCCCCCTTGCTTGGGGAGCAAGCCCCCTCCCCCTTGGTCGCTGCCCCCCCCCTCTAGATCTCATCTAGAGGGGGCTGGCCCCCTTCCCCCTTCTCCCTATAAATAGAGGGGTGAGGGGAGGGCTGCAACACCACATCCAAGGTGCAGCCAGTCCCCTCCCTAACACCTCTCCTCCTCCGCAAGAGGTTGGCGAAGCCCTGCCGAAGAACTGCCACTCTATCTCCACCACGCCATCGTGCTGCTGTTGGAGGCTTCTTCCTCAACCTCTCCCTCCTCCTTGCTGGATCAAGGCGCGGGAGACGTCACCGGGCTGCACGTGTGTTGAGCGCGGAGGCACCGTTGTTCGGTGCTTAGATCGGATTCAGTCGCGATCTAAATCGCTACGTGTACGACTCATCCAATCGCGTTCTTGCAACGCTTCCGACTCGCGATCTTCAAGGGTATGAAGATGCACTCCCCTCTCTCGTTGCTAGTTACTCCATAGATTGATCTTGGTGATGTGTAGAATTTTTTTAATTTCTGCAACGATCCCCAACATGTGCCAGCTTGTGAGATGAGATGTGGGATCAAACTATGTACGCTTGAGCATGCTTAATGACGGTTGAACTATGCTTGTGTACGTGTACGCTTATTATCTATGTCTGAGTATGTTTAATCTATGTTTACTTATGTCTAACTGTGGGATATGGATACAATCAGTTCGGTTGATGGAATCTACCTTCGTCCTTATTTATTGGCCCCTTTGTAATCTGTGTTAAATGTTGACCAAAGATTTAACTAACAAAATGTTAGTGCGGGTCAGCAAAAATTATACCGTTAGATGCGTGTTTGAACATAGTGTTCAATGATATAATTTTTTGTGACGTGCATAAACATTTCTTAGTCAAATATTTGGTCAAAATTTGGTACAAATTACAGAGGGGACTAATAAACCAGGACGGAGGTAGTACGTCAATCACACACAATTCCCAAAATTGGAACCATGTGCAATGACTTTCATTTTGCATGTTGCTTCAATTACATATGGTTCCCAAAATTGAACCATGTGCAATGGCTTTCGTTTTGCTTCTTGCGTCAATCACACATGGTTGGCTCTAGCAAACCGTTGCCTCCGAAATTCTTTGTGGGACAAAAAACCCTCACCACCCAATTCAAAAAAGAAAAAGAAAACCCTCGCCATCCCCACGTCACAAAAACCCTCACCCCCGCCCGCCACACCATGCCTCCGGTCCCCATTCACACCTGCACAAGCTCCTTCGCGTCTATGCATGGCACCGCCAATCGCGGCGGTAACCACTTAGCTCGACGCATGCCGTCGCCGCTAGGCTGGCGTCAAACCCCACCGCATTTTGCCACTTCCGCTTGCCGCCGCCTATCCCCATCGACTTTCTCGCTGCTGCTCGCGGTCGACCCAGCTCCGCTCGGTTGGGGAATCTGCCGTACTGAGGGTTTTTTCTCATGGACGACAAGGTAACTAATTTAATGAGATATTATCTCATCTCTCATCCCAGTTCATCTGCCTCCTTTAATCACCCGGCAGAAATTGCCATGAATTCATTTTTATTCGTGCTGATTTGAGGGTTTTCTTTCATTCATAGAGTGTACAGTGCACCGACACATCATGACCTTGCGACCTCTGCCAGAGATTCCATCTCACTGTACCAGATGACTTGAGCATGTGCGCGGTATGTTCAATCTCACCCTAAATCAGCTGGCATGGCCTACTTTCCTGAAGATATTCTAAATATTGCTACATTTGGATAAAAGGTGCCACATGCACCATATACGTCAAAGGGGATTTTCCCCCTCTTCTTTCTATATTAGGAAAATTGATGATGTATTGTTATTTCGATTACTCCCATATTTCCATGACATCATGTTTACCCTATCTGTTTAATTATAGATTTTTGTCCTTCAATTTCAACGGCTCTACGGTTCTTTCAATTTGGGCCCATATTTGCATGTTACCATATTTTATTTAACAATCCTACCATTTTCTGCAGCGCATCCCTTGCTATGCAACAGATTATGTAGTGGACAATTTTTCCATTTACATAGATCAAGGCTGCATGGATGTCATACTACACACAAACCATGGATTTACAATCGTTGCTACTGTATTACTTGATGAACGTGATGACTCCTATTTTGGTGCTGGCTTTCGGAAAGAAATTTCTAAGTTTTATGTACCGAAAGCTGGCACTAAAATTGGACTGCACATAAAAGGGCCTGGTCATGAGATATATGCTAACTTCCCCGACAAAATCATTCGTCCTGAGTTTGTTCGAAGTAAGTTTTCTTTTCAACTATTTGCATGTTGACTTACCCAACAATGTTAAATGAATGGTGTAGTATTTAAGCAACCAATTGTTATTCCCTTTTCTTACTATATTCCTACCTAATAACTTCTATTTACCAATACACTTTTCTATTGCCCTGTTTTAACTAAATATTCCCTGTACTCTCATTTCTATCAGAAAGTGCCGCTGACAAGGAGACTTTAAAGGTGGATAACGGGCCTGCCAACAAGCGGAGGCGGGGAAAGCTAGAACCGCAAGCGACTCCGACAGTCATAGACTTCATCACCAGCCTCCTTGATGATATGTTGGCAGTCATCATCTCCCTCCTCCCAATCAAATGTGGGGCATGGACAACCATCCTTTCCCGGCGGTGGCACCCACTATGGAACTTCACCCCTCTTGACCTCATCGACACCCACGAGCTCTGCCATGGCCATCGCAAAAGCTTGGATGCGTTCTCCAAGATCCTTGGCAGTCACCCTGGCCCAACCAGACGCCTTAGAATGGGAAAGTTCGGTTCCAATGGCAGGGACTAAGCCAAGCTTGATGACTGGTTTAGATCCCCGCCCTCGATCAGCTCGAGGAGCTCACTTTTGACGATGAGCAAATGCGCTCGCTGCCAACGTCCGCGCTCCGCCTCGCGCCCATGCTGCATATTGCCAAGTTCAGGAACTGCCGTCCCCCCCCCCTTAATGACACGCCCGCTCTTATTCTACCACGACTGAAGCACCTCGAGCTCGTCGCCGTCTACCTCTCAAACGGTGACATGGAGCACCTGCTCCATGGCTATACTGCACTCGAGTACCTTCGTCTTCAGGCGATCAATGGTTTGAGTACATTCAACATCACCTCCATGATTCTCCGGACTATTTATGTGTGTTGCTGGTTTGGCAGGAAGACATCACAAGATGTGTACCATGGTATGGTCATTGACGACACACCTGCACTTTAGAGATTACTTGTACTTGATCAAGTAGGTCCAACAAGAATCAATGTCATTACTATGCCGAAAATGACAGTGATGGGCTACTCGTCTGACCAATACTCCGAACTTGTTATTGGATCCACACCCATTCAGGTACAATAGCCGCCTTCTACCTCTCCTTCTACAAATTAACATTATTTCTAATTTTGAAGATGTTTGCTCATCTGTCATTCAGAAAATGATTCTGACAAGCCTGACCGCGAAACTGCACACAATGAAGGCCTTGGCACTAGAATCTATCGGCCCCAACCTGGAGCAAGTTGTCACTTTCCTGAGATGCTTTTTGTTCCTGGAGAAGCTATATATCGAGGTGATGTTCCTTTCCTGTTAAATGTTAACCATAAGGGAGTTCAATTTGTGACACCTTTTTCCAAGTTTACCATGACAATGTACTACGATTTCTGAAGGATTTTCTTTTGGAGGATTTCAGTACATACATGTCTCCTTTTCCAAGTTTACAATGACAATGCTTGATCCATATGGTTACAATCCATACGCATTTCTCCTTTGGATTCATCTGTACTAGTTTTCTTAGGGAACTTTTCATCCACTCCAACATCTTGTGAAGATGGAAGTTGTCATGTTAATCCCCATGTTAATCATGTCAGATCGAACATGACATGTTAGTGCATTTTACAAATCTTGCAACCCAAATAGGCCTGTAGTAGTGTTCAAACTGCATCTAGGCACGAACACGTTTTCTTCTTTTGCAGATGAGATTAGGCCCAGTGGTGGATAATGTGATACAATATAACAATCACGTCGAATGCCTAGATCTGCATCTCTTAGAAATTACTTTGAACTCCTATTGAGGGACCTTTCTGGAGATTATATTCGCCAAGTTCTTTGTTGTCAGAGCAAAGGTGCTGAAGGTAATGAGGTTTGCCCTACATTTATTTCAAAAAAATGAATGGTTTGTTGATCAGCGCCGGTGCCTATGGCAAAATGCAATAGGCTCCAAAAATGTTGAATTTCATTTTGGAACTTCAAATGACAGAGTAATCAGAAGTCATCGTGTCAACCCCATACATGCCTTCTCAGTAGCTGACCCCTTTGCACAAGTTGTGAGGTTTCAAAACCAGACTTAGAAGTGGTAATATTAGTTTGAACCTCTTTGATATCCATGTTCAGTGGATCATCGCGAGCGTTTGCAGCTGATGAGCCGAATTTCATTTCTATTATCAGTTTGAACCTTGTAATCTTCTAATTTGAGCCATATAACTCTGGAATTTGAACCTTGTAATATTTCAAGCCTTTGTGGTACAATCGTTGAAATGGCATCGTATGAGACTCGTATATTGGTAGCACTATTTTGAACTTGATATGCAATGGTCTTAGATTTGATTTTATTAACCATTCTCGAATCTCCTTACCTTGTCGATCTCACAGCACATGATCTGTATAGCTAACTCGACTGCGATCTTGGACATTATTGCACACAGTTGGTTTCTTCCACCATGTTCCCTATAGAGCGAAGAATTAATTATCGCACTCGAGTATCCATCATCACCCTTCTGTGTAACTTTGACCTCATCACTCACGGGTAAACTTACGACCGAAGTCATTCCACACACTTCGTTTTTACAAAGATTTTTGCCAATAAACGCCCACGATTTGTCCCTCTTCTAGCCGACGCATGGCAAACCAAGCCGGGCAGGAAGCTTGCACGGTAGCACGGAACAGGCTCACCGATGATATATTTGGAGCCTCTTCGAGCCCACGCATGGTCAAACTGTTGTGCGGTGTTGTCAAGCATGCACTAGAATCCTCACTGCGGCTGAGGGAGTCCTGGATTAGAGGGTGTCCGGATGGCCGGACTATGACCTTTGGCCGGACTCCCGGACTATGAAGATACAAGATTGAAGACTTCGTCCCGTGTCCGGATAGGGACTTTCCTTGGCGTGGAAGGCAAGCTTGGCGATGCGATATGAAGATCTCCTCCCATTGTAACCGACTCTATGTAACCCTAGCCCTCTCCGGTGTCTATATAAACCGGAGAGTTTTAGTCCATAGGACGAACAACAATCAGACCATAGGCTAGCTTCTAGGGTTTAGCCTCTCCGATCTCGTGGTAGATCAGCTCTTGTACTACCCATATGATCAATATTAATCAAGCAGGAGTAGGGTTTTACCTCCACCGAGAGGGCCCGAACCTGGGTAAAAACATCGTGTCTCTTGTCTCCTGTTACCATCCGCCTAGACGCACAGTTCGGGACCCCCTACCCGAGATCCGCTGGTTTTGACACCGACATTGGTGCTTTCATTGAAAGTTCCTCTGTGTCATTGCCTTTAGGCCCGATGGCTTCTTCGATCATCAACCAGGACGCGGTCCAGGGTGAGACTTTTCTCCCCGGACAGATCTTCGTATTCGGCGGCTTCGCACTGCGTGCCAACTCGCTTGGCCATCTGGAGCAGATCGAAAGCTACGCCCCTGGCCATCAGGTCGGGTTTGGAAGCTTAAACTACACGGCCGACATCCACGGCGACTTGATCTTCGACGGATTCGAGCCACGGCCGAGCGTGCCGCACTGTCTCGATGGGCATGATCTAGCTCTGCCGCCAGACAGTGCCCAGAGTGCCGCTCAGGTGTCCGCTTCGACCATTAGCTCGGAGCCGACGACGCTATCCAGGGACGGACGGTTGGACGCCGCCCCAGGAGCCGCAATCTTTATGGTGATAGAGACGAATACTAGCCTAGTCCTTTTCAAGGCCTGTGACTCCAAGGTGCCGGACTCCGTTCCGGACTCCGAATATTCTGCACCCCTTTCGATCGAACCCGATTGGGCTCCGATCACGGAGTTCACCACCGCGGACGTCTTTCAGCACTCTCCCTTCAGCAATATCCTGAACTCCCTGAAGTCTCTCTCTTTGTCAGGAGAGCCCATGCCGGACTATGGTCAGCAGGGTTGGGATGCGGACGACGAAGAAATTCGAAACCCACCCACCACCCACTTTGTAGCCACTGTCGACGATCTAACCGACATGCTCGACTTCGACTCCGAAGACATCGACGGTATGGACGCCGACGAAGGAGACGACCAAGAACTAGCACCGATAGGGCACTGGAAGGCCACCTCGTCGTATGACATATACATGGTGGACATCCCCAAAGCAGGGGATGGCGATGAAAAAGCGGAGGATGACCCCTCCAAGAAGCAACCCAAGCGCCGACGTCAGCGTCGCCGCTCTAAATCCCGCCAAAGCAAGAACGGTGAATCCGGCACCAGAGACGTCAACACCCCGGACAGTGCCAAAGACAACCCCCTCCAGCAGGATTCAGCGCGGGAGGACAAAGGAGCCAACCCTCATGAGAGAGCAGCATACGGAGAGGTCGAGGACAACAATTATATGCCTCCCTCCGAAGACGAGGCAAGCCTCGACGACGACGAATTCGTCGTGCCAGAGGATCCCGTCAAACAAGAGCGTTTCAAACGCAGGCTTATGGCCACGGCGAGCAGCCTCAAGAAAAAACAGCAGCAGCTTAGAGCCGACCAAGATCTGCTAGCAAAGATGAACTGAAGTCCTGGCGGCCGAAGAGTATAAACTCGAACGCCCCTCCAAGAGTTACCCAAAGCGCAGGCTGCTACCCCAACTAGAGGAGGAAGCAACTAAACCTACATCACCAGCGTATGATGCGCCTGATCGGCCACCCCGTGGCCGTGACAGAGAGGCCTTTTAGCCCTCAATCCAAGCCGCACCCCGGCGCCGCTCTAAGAGTACCAGAGCACGGGGAAATGCAACAGACCTGCAAGACATATTGGAGGACAAGGCAAGGCAAACAAGATCAATCTACGGATCGCGTGGGCGCCCCACATCATGTGACGATAACCATCACACCGGATATGATAAATACGGCCAGGCCGAATACAACAGGCCAAGCTCATCCGAGCTGCGTCGCGATATAGCCCAGTACAGGGGCGCCGCACACCCACTATGCTTCACAGACGAAGTAATGGATCATCAAATCCCCGAGGGTTTTAAGCCCGTAAACATCGAATCATACGATGGCACAACTGATCCCGCGGTATGGATCGAGGATTATCTCCTTCATATCCACATGGCCCGTGGTGATGATCTACATGCCATCAAATACCTCCCGCTCAAGCTTAAAGGACCAGCCCGACATTGGCTTAACAGCCTGTCAGCAGAGTCAATTAGTTGCTGGGAGGACCTGGAATCCGCATTCCTTGACAACTTCCAGGGCACTTACGTGCGGCCACCAGACGCCGATGACCTAAGCCACATAATCCAGCAGCCAGAGGAATCGGCCAGGCAATTCTGGACACGGTTCCTAACCAAGAAAAATCAAATAGTCGACTGTCTGAACGCTGAGGCCCTTGCAGCCTTCAGGCACAACATCCGAGACGAATGGCTTTCCCGGCACCTAGGACAGGAAAAGCCGAAATCTATGGCAGCCCTCACGACACTCATGACCCGCTTTTGCGCGGGCGAAGACAGCTGGCTAGCTCGTAGCTATAACATAACAAAGAGCCCTGGCAATTCGGATACCAAGGACAACAATGGCAGGTCACGTCCCAACAAACACAAGCGCCACATTAATGGCGACAATACTGAGGACACGGCAGTCAATGCCGGATTCAGAGGCTCTAAACCCGGTCAGCGGAAGAAGCCATTCAAAAGAAACCCTCCGTGCCCATCCAACTTAGACCGGATACTCGATCGCTCATGCCAGATACACGGCACCCCCGAACAACCAGCCAACCACACCAACAGGGATTGTTGGGTGTTCAAGCAGGCGGGCAAGTTAAGTGCCGAAACCAGAGACAAGGGGCTACGTAGCGATGACGAGGAGGAGCCCCGGCCGCCGAACAACAGAGGACAGAAGGGATCCCCCCCCGCAAGTGCGGACGGTGAACATGATACACGCAACCAACATCCCCAAAAGGGAGAGGAAGCGTGCTCTCAAGGACGTCTATGCGTTGGAGCCAGTCGCCCCAAAGTTCAACCCATGGTCCTCTTACCTGATCACCTTTGATCGAAGGGACCACCCCACTAGCATCCATCATGGCGGATTCGCCGCATTGGTCCTAGACCCAATCATTGACGGATTTCACCTCACTAGAGTCCTCATGGATGGCGGCAGCAGCCTGAACCTGCTTTGTTATGATATAGTGCAAAAAATGGGTATAGATCCCTCAAGGATTAAACCCACAAAGACAACCTTTAAAGGCGTCATACCAGGTGTAGAAGCCAGCTGTACAGGCTCGGTTACACTCGAAGTGGTCTTCGGATCCCTGGATAATTTCCGAAGCGAGGAGTTAATCTTCAACATAGTCCCATTCCGCAGTGGCTATCACGCCCTGCTCGGACGAACCGCATTTGCAAACTTCAATGCGGTGCCGCACTACGCATATCTCAAGCTCAAGATGCCAGGCCCTCGCGGAGTCATCACGGTAAATGGAAACACCGAACGCTCTCTCCGAATGGAGGAGCACACAGCAGCCCTCGCGGCAGAAGTACAGAGCAGCCTCTCAAGGCAACTCTCCAATCCGGGTGTTAAATGTCCGGACAACGTCAAGCGCGCCCGAAGCAACCTACAACAGAGCCGGCTGGCACGATCCGAGCAAGCATAGCAGTGCGGCCCCAACCCCAGCCCTCACCAGATGGTGATATCGGTACCACGCGTACATAATTACGCTTTGAAAATACCATGGGCATAAGGGGAGGGGCACAACTACGGCATGCCCAGAATGCGGATCAACCGCACTTAGGGGCTCCCTATTCTGCCGTTTTCCTTTTTATTTTTATACTTTCAGGACCCAATTATCCGGAAGGCCTGTCCGGCAATACACTCGCCGAACACACGATGCAACAGCCAGGGCGAGAACAAGCTACGTCGAATGTCCAGGTGGCCTCTATAACGAGTTAAATACCTGTTTTTACTTAAAGACCCGCAGCTTACCCCTGGAGGGGGACATGTCAAATAATTCCATCTCTTGCTTATCACACTACTTGTATCGTTCTGCTTTCATAGCAGCCCTTTTTAATAAACAAGACATAGCTCTTATCCTTTATTGTATTCATCTATTTTTATACATATATGTTCAGTCATGACATTATGCAACCGTACACTTTGGTACGGCCAATACACCAGGGGCTTAGGTACCCCATAACATGGTGTGTGAAGACCGAACACTCTCCTGAGTGCGGCACCCCGAACTTATAGCATTATATGCATCGGCTCTGAATCATGTCTTGGGTCAATAGTTGGGTTTGCCCGGCTCCCATGTTTTGGTACCTTACGTTCCGCAATGTTGGCTAAGGTAGCGCTGGGAGAACTACTGCGATTGTGCCCCAGTTGAGCTGGGTTAACACCTCAGTAGAGAAAGCTATAATTGACCGTCATGATAGTGCGAGAGACCGGTCGTTGTTCGCGAGGTTTTTCGAGTCCTTAAAGACTTATGCCGCTTAGAGCGAGGAGCCAGATTTATCTGGCCAAGGCGTGGATATCGCCCCGAACTCGGTCTTCCGAATACTAGGGGCTTCGCCGAAATTTAAAATTATAGAATTCTATGGCTAAGTGAGAGTGATAAAGCATTATAAGTCCGATGGCCTGGTTCATTATGCTGAGTGCCTCCCTAGATGGACCCAATAATGGGAACAAGAGCGCTTATGTTTATCCCGAACACCCCAGCACTCATGGCATGGGGGTAGAAGCCGACGACTTGCATCTCTCAGATTTGATAAACGGCCGCACAGAAGGTAATATTTTAAATTAACAAGCATTGCTTAACGCACATGAACAAAGTTTTCAGCGTACAGGATAACAAATGCGAGTCTACTCAAAAATTACATCTTTGGAGCACTCATCCGCTATAAGGCGGGCACCCTTTAGGACACCCTTATAATACATCTCCGACGTGCGATACTCCTTGCCCAGCGGTGGCGCGTTCGTCAAAAGCTTCTCCGCGTCCAGCTTGCCCCAGTGCACTTTAGCACGGGCAAGGGCCCGACGGGCACCTTCAATACAGATGGAGCGCTTGATGACTTCAATCCACGGACACGCGTCCACCAGCCGCCGCACCAGACCGAAGTAGCTCCCAGGCATGGCCTCTCCAGGCCACAGCCGAACTATGAGGCCCTTCATGGCATGTTCGGCCACCTTGTGGAGCTCGACCAGCTGCTTCAGCTGGTCGCTCAGGGGCACCGGATGTTCGGCCTCAGCATACTGAGACCAGAACACCTTTTCCGTCGAGCTCCCCTTCTCGGCTCGGTAGAACGCGGCAGCATCAGACACACTCCGGGGTAGATCGGCGAACGCTCCTGGAGAGCTCCGGATCCGGGTAAGTAACAGATAATTTACTTTTATATTCTTGCTTTGCATAAAGAATGCCTTACCCGCCGCTATCTTTTTCATCACCTCGATCTCCTAGAGGGCCTTCTGGGCTTCGGCCTTAGCGGTTTTGGCACTCTCAAGAGCCAAGGCGAGCTCGGACTCTCGAGTCTTCGAGTCACGCTCCAAACTCTCGTGTTTTTCCACGAGAGCCTGGAGCTCTTGCTGCACCTCCGCCACCCGCGCCTCCGGCTTCTCTCGCTCGGTGTGCTCCAAGGCCGCACTATTTTCGGCCTTGGAGACCGCCTCCTTCAGGGTCACCACCTCGGCCGTGGCCCCTGCAATAGTTACGTTGGTCCTGTCATTATTTGCAACCAAGTATTTCTATATACATTTACATGCGGTACTTCATACCCTCCTTGTCCTCGAGCTGCTTCTTGGCACGGCCGAGCTCGTTCTCGGACCGATCGAGGCTCTCCTTCAATACATTGACCTCCGCAGTCAGTGCGGCAGAGGTCAGCAGCGTAGCCTGCATTCCCATATTGACACATTTATGTTAAACTCCTGCGTATATCTTTTTAGATCCTCAGCTCGGCTTTTCTTTCCGAACGCCGAACCGAGCATCAGGGGCTACTGTCTATGCGATAACATTTTTATATGTTTTGAACACATACCTCAAAGCCTGTTAACAGACTTGTACAGGCTTCTGTCAGCCCGCTCTTGGCGGACTGAACCTTCTGAATCACCGCACTCATAACAGTGCGGTGTTCCTCGTCGATGGAGGTGCCGTTAAGCACCTCCAGCAAATTATCCGGCGCCTTCGGGTGGACGGAGGTCGCCGGCGTCATAGGCTTGCCCTTCTTATGAAGGCGCCGCCTGTCGGACTCTGGAACCGTTGATGGTTCTGCAGCAGTGTCCGGCCCAGGGCCGGACTTAGATCCCTCTCGGGCTTTACCCCCTTTGGGCCTGGAGCCCGGGAGGTCGCCTTGGGGCGCCTCCAGGACCACCTCCTCCTGGTTCGGTCCCATTCGGGACTCCACCTCAGTGTTGTCCGCAGGGAGAGGGGAGGAGGCCGTCGGAAGTGAAGCGTTGTTCACGTCCGACGAATTTAGGGAGCCGCTCGACGAATCGCCGAGCTGCGCTCTGGGCGGACTGCATAATTAAATTCGGTGTTAGAAACTACCGAATAATAGAGGAGTGCCATAAGTCATTCGGGTAACCGGACACTTACAATTTTGCCAGGGGCTTGACCCTGGATGGCCATTCCTCCCCGCCGTCTTCGGCATCGGAGGCATAGTCCGGCAGAAGGGTCTTCCCCTTCTTGGACCCTCCGGCCTCCCCAGTTGGGGCGGCCTTCCTTTTCTTTCCTCCCCCCGTTGGAGGGGGAGAGGCTTCTTCTTCCTCCTCCTCGTCTTCAGAGGCGGAGGGCGCTTCGGGGTTGTCGGGTGATGAATCCGACACCACCAAGCGTCGGGATCTCTTTCGAGTCCCCGTGGCCTTCTTCTTGGCCTTCTTCTCCGGCACCACGTGAGGTGTCGGAACCAGCAGCCCCGTCAATCGGACGTCCGCTGGGTCTTCTGGTAAGGGAGCCGGACAGATAACCTGCTCGGACTTCTTCAGCCAGTCCTGTCGAAGGTAGGGGAGTTTAGATCCCGCATAGAGTCAGACTATGAAAGACAGGAGTCCTGTAAAGGGTATAATAGCTTACCTCGTTGGCCCGACGCCGCGAGCTGAATCCACGATCTTCGATAGCGGATGCGGGGGCCTCGGCGCCCTTGAATAGCACCTTCCAGGCATCCTCGTACGTCGTGTCGAAGATCCCGCTCAGGGCTTGGTGCTGTGCTGGATCGAACTCCCACAATTTGAAGGCCCGTTGTTGGCATGGGAGGATACGGCGAATAAGCATGACCTGGACTATGTTGACAAGCTTGAGATTCTTGTTCACCAGCTTTTGGACGCCGGTTTGGAGTCCGGTCAGCTCTTCCGAATCTCCCCACATTAGGCCCGTCTCTTTCCAGGAGGTGATCCATGTGGGAAAGCCGGATCGGAATTCGGGGGCTGCCGCCCATTTGGGGTCGCGCGGCTTGGTGATGTAGAACCACCCCGATTGCCACCCTTTAATTGTCTCCACAAAGGAGCCCTCGAGCCATAGGACGTTGGCCATCCAGCCCACCATGGCACCTCCGCACTCCACTTGGCAGCCGCCCACTACTTTCGGCTTGACATTAAAAGTCTTTAGCCATAAGCCGAAGTGGGGCTGGATGTAGAGGAAGGCCTCGCACACGACGATAAACGCTGAGATGTTGAGGACGAAGTTCGGGGCCAGATCGTGGAAGTCCAGGCCGTAGTAGAACATGAGCCCCCGGATGAACGGGTGAAGAGGAAATCCCAGTCCGCGGAGGAAATGGGGGAGAAAAACAACCCTCTCATGGGGCCTGGGGGTGGGGATGAGTTGCCCCACATCTGGAAGCCGGTGCGCGATGTCATCAGACATGTATCCGGCCTCCCTCAGCTTTTTGATTTGCCCCTCCGTGATGGAGGAGGCCATCCATCTACCTCCCGCTCCGGACATGATTGGAGAAGATTGAGGTGGGAAGTGTGGGCTTGGGCGTTGGAGCTCGAGTGCGCAGGGACGGATAGGCAAAGGAGGAAGAAGGCGTAAATGGAAAGGGTAGAATCTCATCCCCTTATATGGGCGGCCGAAACAACGAGCCCCCACCGGCCTAATAAAACTCGCTTATCTCCCAAGCACCGCGGTTAATGGCGCGGTTGGGTTACCCACGCCCGTATTGATGAGAATCCCGGAATAAGGGGACACGATCTCTGCTTCGACAAGACGTGCCAAGGAAACCGCCTCGCTAAACGCGCTGAGGTGGAACAGTAAAACAATTCGAATAAAGGCTTGACCATGGCATGATGTCACGCTGCGGAATACGTCAGTAGATTAGATTTGTGCGGAAATTATTCTCTCTACGGTGGTATGTGGAACTTATTTTTGCAGAGCCGGACACTATCCTTATGTTCAACGTCTTCTATGAAGTATTCGGAGGAGGAACCCGCCTTGCAATGCCGAAGACAATTTGCGCGTCGGACTCGTCGCCATTGAAGCCAGGTTCAGGGGCTACTAAGGGAGTCCTGGATTAGGGGGTGTCCAGATGGCCGGACTATGACCTTTGGCCGGACTCCCGGACTATGAAGATACAAGATTGAAGACTTCGTCCCGTGTCCGGATAGGGACTTTCCTTGGCGTGGAAGGCAAGCTTGGCGATGCGATATGAAGATCTCCTCCCATTGTAACCAACTCTGTGTAACCCTAGCCCTCTCCCGTGTCTATATAAACCGGAGAGTTTTAGTCCGTAGGACGAATAACAATCAGACAATAGGCTAGCTTCTAGGGTTTAGCCTCTCCGATCTCGTGGTAGATCAACTCTTGTACTACCCATATCATCAATATTAATCAAGCAGGAGTAGGGTTTTACCTCCACCGAGAGGGCCCGAACCTGGGTAAAAACATCGTGTCCCTTGTCTCCTGTTACCATCCGCCTAGACGCACAGTTCGGGACCCGCTACCCGAGATCCGCCGGTTTTGACACCGACAGCGGCCAATATGAACGCCGTGACAAGACGTGACGATTACAGGCCGGCTGGCCCCCATTTGTTATAGTGACTATTTAAACCTTGTGTCTCTTCAACCTTTCGATCGCGCCCCACCATTGCAAGAAGCACACCCACCACGAGAAATTCTTAGAGAGTATCATGCGCGGCTCCAATGGCGCTCCGAGCGGCTGCCGACGACGAGCAGCAGTTCACCATCCATGCTGTGATGGACACCCACCAAAGGTTCGAGGAGCTCTTGATGGTGTACACCAATCACCCGGTCTGGGTGGAGCACTCCATGTGCATCATGGAGCTATTGCTTGTCGATGAGAAGTACAAGGTGGTCGGGTTCAACATCGAGCATGCTCGTGCTGGGTCACGTCCCAAGGTCGCTATTTCCCAGATGTGCGTGGGCCACCACGTCCTCTTCTAGCACTATTGCCTGGCCACAAGGCCTTGTGAGAGTTTCGCCAGGTTTGTCAACAGCACCCGCTACATGTTCGCTACGGTCGACATCACCAACGATGTCAAGGTGCTCAAGAATTCGGGCATCGCCTACCAGAATCTTGTCGACATCCAGGGCTAATACAAGATCTGGAGCAGCAAGGAGCATGAGAAGGACTCACTGGTTCACCTCGCCGAGGCCATCATCGATCCCTACTATAGAGACATGAAGGATTCCTACAACAACGACAAGCGTGACTAGCACTCAGCCTGGATGGAGAAACTCGACAAAGATCACGTCGTGTACGTGGCCAAGGAGGCGTACACATGCTATGAGATGTACAGGTGGATCTTTGACATGAGGAAGTGCCTCCTTCCCCAAAACGGCGAGGGATCCAGCCGGAACCAGAGCAATGGCAAGCGTCATTGTAACAAGAAGTAGATGATTAGATCCTCGTTTCTCCTAGTTTGGTATGCATGTAATTGCTTACTTTGGTGTGTGAAAATGTTATTTGTGTAGTCACTTGTCTAATTGTATGCTTAATTTGGTTATGCAATGTTGTCTTTTTAAGTATATTTGTTGATGCTCTATAGATAGAGCAAATCACATCGCACACAGACTAAACAAGGGAACCCGTCAGTGATAATTTCATCAATCACTGACGATTGTATACCAGCAATCGTTTGCTCACAACACACATGGCTTGTTAACAGGAATCGTCTGTGTTGTTATCAGTCTTCCCACACATTTCTGATTACAAACATGTTTGCCGCGTACCACACACATCTTGTTATATTGAACCGTTTATGTTCTCTTGTCTCAACACAAACAGTTCATCCGAGTGAACCGCATGTTGTATATCGCACACACACCTTGATCTGGCTGACTTTTTCTTTTGTGTTGCCTAATCACAAACAGTTCATCCGAGTGAACCGTATGTTGTGTATCGCACACGCCTTCGTCTGGATGCCCATTTCTTTTGTTCCTCCCTCATCGCAAACAGTTAACTGAACTGAAATGTATGCCCTGCATCGCACACGCAACTAAAATCTGAACCGTGTTTGATGCATCCATCATCGCAAAGCTTTGCACATTTTAGATGGTTCTCTAACACCATCATTTGCGATTATTGCATCGCACACAGTTTCTCGAAGGGTCTCTGATCGTAGTGTCGCGTTAGCAGCATCCTGCAGTAGTGGAAGGTAAGGAGTCAGGTATAACACCTAAGATTGATTGTGTTAAATCTTTTGTGGATACCGATGCTTTTCGTGAATTTAGCACTATATATGGACTTGACTCTGAGATAGTGGATTCTTTCTGTGAATCATTTGCTACTCATGTTGATCTCCCTAAGGAGAAGTGGTCTAAATATCATCCTCCCATTGAAGTAAAAGTAGTAGAACCTATTAAAGTTGAAGAAAAGACTATCACTCATAATGTTGATCCTATTGTTCCTACTGCTTATATTGAGAAACCACCTTTCCCTGTTAGAATAAAGGATCATGCTAAAGCTTTAATTGTGGTTCGTAAGAGTAATGCTAGAACACCTACACCCCCTGAGCAAACTAAAATTCAACCTAGTATTGCTATGGTTAAAGATCTCTTGGTAGGTAGTATTGATGGGCATGTTATTTATTTCAGCGATAAAGCTGCTAGAATTGCTAGACCTGATACTAAAGGTAAACGTAGACCTATTGTTGGCATACCTGTTGTTTCTGTTAAAATAGGAGATCATTGTTATCATGGCTTATGTGATATAGGTGCTAGTGCGAGTGCAATAACTCATTCCTTATACAAAAAAATTATGCATGATATTACACCGGCTGAAATAGAAGGTATTGATGTTACTATTAAGCTTGCCAATAGAGATACTATTTCACCAATTTGGATTGTTAGAGATGTTGAAGTATTGTGTGGGAAAATTAAATATCCTACTGAATTTCTTATTCTTGGTTCCCCACAAGATGAATTTTGTCCCATTATATTTGGTAGACCCTTCTTAAATACTGTTAATGCTAGGATAGACTGCAAAAAAGATATTTCTACTGTTGGCTTAGGGGATATGTCTCATGATTTTAATTTCTCTAAATTTCATAGAAAACCCCATGATAAAGAATTGCCTAGTAAAGATGAAATTATTGGTCTTGCTTCCATTGTCGTCCCTCCTAATGATTCTTTAGAACAATATTTGCTCGACCATGAAAATGATATGTTTATGAATGAAAGAAGGGAAATAGATGAAGTATTCTTTAAATAGGGACCTATATTGAAACACAACTTGCCTGTTGAAATCCTAGGGGATCCTCCTCCACCCAAGGGTGATCCCGTGTTTGAGCTTAAACAATTACCTGATACTCTTAAATATGCTTATCTTGATGAAAAGAAGATATATCCTATTATTATTAGTGCTAACCTTTCAGAGCATGAAGAAGAGAAATTATTGAAAACTCTGAAGAAGCACCGTGCTGCTATTGGATATACTCTTGTTCATCTTAAGGGCATTAGTCCCACTCTATGCCAGCACAAAATAAAACTGGAGAAAGTTGCTAAACCAGTTGTTGATCACCAACGATGGTTAAATCCTAAGATGAAAGAAGTGGTAAGAAATGAAATACTAAACCTTCTGGAGGCAGGTATAATTTATCCTGTTGCTGATAGTCATTGGGTAAGTCCTATCCACTGTGTCCCTAAGAAGGGAGGTATTACTGTTGTTCCTAATGATAAGGATGAATTGATCCCACAAAGAGTAGTTACATGTTATAGAATGGTCATTGATTTCCGCAAATTAAATAAAGCTACTAGAAAAGATCATTACCCTCTACCTTTTATTGATCAAATACTAGAAAGACTATCCAAACATACACACTTTTGCTTTCTAGATGGTTATTCTGGTTTCTCTCAAATACATGTGTCAAAAGAGGATCAGGATAAGACCACTTTTACTTGCCCTTTCGGTACCTTTGCTTATAGACATATGCCTTTTGGTTTATGTAACACTAGTAGAAAAAGGTCCTATTGTCCCGGTTCATAAGGGCCTTTAGTCCCGGTTCTGGAACCGGGACTAAAGGGTCGTTACTAAAGCCTCCCCTTTAGTCCCGGTTCTTACATGAACCGGGACTAAAGGCGTTGGTGTTTTATGATTTTTTTTGAATTTTTTTTTGAATTTCAAATTTCTGAATTATTTTAACCTCTAATCTCTAATCACCCTCATCACTGCTCAATTTAACCTCTAATCTCTAATCACCCCTCATCATTCCAAATCATCTAACTTCCCGGACGGTCACCCATCCTCTCACTACTCCATCCTGAGCATGCTTAACTTCCGGGTTCTATACTCCTTCGTTTCCAAGTCTGCACTTGTTGTTTTCCTGGCAATAGTAAGATGTCAATCCTATTAACCCTCAGGAATTTAGCTTGAACATGATGTCACACATTTCACTATTTGAGTTTGAAACTATTGTTCTAAAAAACAATAATTATTTAGTAACACTAATATTTCTTGAGTAAGTAGTTTGACCACAATTTGACCATAGTTTGACCAGATTTGACCAAAATATAAAAAAACTAAAATAATTATTTAGTAACACTAATATTTCTTGAATAAGTAGTTTGACCATTGTTTGACCATAGACCACAGTTTGACAAGATTTGACCAAAATTCAAAAAAACTGAAATAATTATTTAGTAACACTAATATTCTTGAATAATTATTTACTAACACTAATACTTCTTGAATAAGTAGTTTGACCATAGTTTGACCAGATTTAACACAAATTCAAAAAAAAACTAAAATTTGAGCATAACTTTTTTTCCTTTTAGAATTTGAGGATTCTAAAAATTTGCAAACAGGCCATAGGTTGCCAAAATAGGATGCGGATTTTCGTGCTGAATTTTTTGATATATTATACGTTTTTTTTCTGACATCGTATGCAAAGTTATAGCCGTTTTACATTTTCCCTACACTTTTTCCAAAACATGTCCAATTTAAGTTTTTAAATTTTCCTAACTAGTAGATGTAGTAATATAACTACATCTCGAAGAATTTTATTTTTTGAATTTTTTATCATTTTCTTTTGTATTTTTCAAAACTGAAATGGCGACACATGGGGGGGGTAGAGTTTGGAAATGGGGTACTAATGGGCATCACACCCTTTAGTACTGGTTCGTGGCACCAACCGAGACTAAAGGTCGCATTTGAACTAGGAGTAATGCATGTACGGTGCCCTCGCCGCTCGAACCAGGACTAATGCTCACATTATTCCCGGTTCATAATGTAACCGGGATTAATGCTCTTTTCTGGCCAAACGAAAGCCCTGTTTTCTACTAGTGTAATGCACCTGCTACCTTTCAAAGATGTATGACTACTATATTCTCTGACTTTTTTGAAAAGATTGTTGAGGTTTTCTTGGATTATTTCTCCGTGTATGGAACTTCTTTTGATGATTTCTTAAGCAACCTTGATCGGGTCTTGCAGAGACGTGAAGAAACTAATCTTGTCTTGAATTGGGAGAAGTGACACTTTATGGTTAATGAAGATATTGTTTTGGGGCATAAAATTTGTGAAAGAGGTATTGAAGTTGATAAAGCTAAAGTTGATGCTATTGAAAAGATAGCGTCTCCTAAGGACATCAAAGGTATAAGAAGTTTCCTTGGTCATGCTAGTTTTTATAGGAGGTTCACTAAAGAGTTCTATAAAATTTCTAGGCCTCTAACTAATCTCTTAAAAAAAGATGTTCCTTTTGTCTTTGGTGATGATTGTGTAGAAGCATTTGAAATACTTAAGAAAGCCTTGATTTCTGCACCTATTGTTCAGCCACCTGATTGGAATTTACCCTTTGAAATTATGTGTGATGCTAGTGATTATGTTGTAGGTGCTGTTCTAGGACAAAGAGTTGATAAGAAATTAAATTTATCCAATATGCTAGTAGAACTCTAGACAGTGCCCAGAGAAATTATGCTACTACTGAAAAAGAAATTTTAGCAATTGTATTTGCTTGTGATAAGTTCAGACCTTGTATTGTTGATTCCAAAGTAACTGTTCACACTAATCATGATGTTATTAAATACCTTATGGAAAAGAAAGATGCTAAACCTAGACTTATTAGATGGGTTCTCTTGGTACAAGAATTTGATTTGCATATTATTGATAGAAAGGGAGCTAAGAACCCCCATTGCAAACAACTTGTCTAGGTTAGAGAATGTTCTTGATGACCCACTACCTATTAATGATAGCTTTCCTGATGAACAATTAGCTGTCATAAATGCTTCTCGTATTGCTCCATGGTATGTTGATTATGCTAATTACATTGTTGCTAAATTTACACCACCTAGTTTCACATACCAACAAAATAAAAAGTTTTTCTATGATTTAAGACATTACTTTTGGGATGACCCACACCTTTATAAACAAGGAGTAGATGGTGTTATTAGATGTTGTGTACCTGAGCATGAGCAGGAACAGATCCTACACAAGTGTCACTCCGAGGCATATGGAGGGCACCACGTTGGAGATAGAACTGCACATAAGGTATTGCAATCCGGTTTTTATTGGCCTACTCTCTTCAAAGATGCCCGTAAGTTTGTCTTGTCTTGCGATGAATGTCAAAGAATTGGTAATATTAGTAGACGTCAAGAAATGCCTATGAACTATTCACTTGTTATTGAACCATTTGATGTTTGGGGCTTTGATTATATGGGACCATTTCCTTCCTCTAATGGGTATACACATATTTTAGTTACTGTTGATTACGTTGCTAAGTGGGTAGAAGCTATTCCAACTAGTAGCGTTGATCATAACACTTCTATTAAGATGCTTAAAGAAGTTATTTTTCCAAGGTTTGGAGTCCCTAGATACTTAATGACTGATGGTGGTTCACATTTTATTCATGGTGCTTTTCGTAAAATGCTTGCTAAGTATGATGTTAATCATAGAATTGCATCTCCATACCATCCACAGTCTAGTGGTTAGGTAGAATTGAGTAATAAAGAGATTAAATTAATTTTGCAAAAGACTGTTAATAGATCTAGAAAGAATTGGTTCAAGAAACTTGATGATGCATTATGGGCCTATAGAACTGCATATAAAAATCCTATGGGTATGTCTCCATATAAAATGGTTTATGAAAAAGCATGTCACTTACCTCTCGAACTAGAACACAAGGCATATTGGGCTATTAAAGAACTCAATTAAGATTTCAAACTTGCCGGTGAGAAGAGGCTATTTGACATTAGCTCACTTGATGAATGGAGAATCTAGGCCTATGAGAACGCCAAACTATTTAAAGAAAAAGTCAAAAGATGGCATGACAAAAGGATACAAAAGAGTGAGTTTAATGTAGGTGATTATGTTTTGTTATACAACACTCGTTTAAGTTTTTTGCAGGAAAAATTCTCTCTAAATGGGAAGGTCCTTACGTTATCGAGGAGGTCTGATAAGTCAATTTTGCATCATGCTTTTATATTGATATTTATTTCATTATGGGCGATTATTACACATTATGTCACAATACTTATGCATATTCTGTCTTATTTTACAAGGATTACATGAAGAGGGAGAATGCCGGCAGCTGAAATTCTAGACTGGAGAAGGAGAAAATATTAGAGACCTATTCCGCACAGCTCCAAACGTCCTGAAACTTCACGGAGGTAGTTTTTGGAATTAATACAAAAATACTGGAAAAAGAATCAACCAGAGGGGGGCCACCCACCATCCACGAGGGTGGGGGCGCGCCCCCTACCTCGTAGGCCCCCTGGCAGGCCTCCGGTGCCCATCTTCTGCTATATGAAGTCTTTTACCCTGGAAAAAATCATAAGCAAGCTTTCGGGACGAAATACCGCCACCATGAGGTAGAACCTTGGCGGAACCAATCTAGGGCTCCGGCGGAGCTGTTCTGCCGGTGAAACGTCCCTCCAGAGGGGGAAATCATCACCATCGTAGTCACCATAGATCCTCTCACCAGGAGGGGGTCAATCTCCATCAACATCTTCACCAGCACCATCTCCTCTCAAACCCTAGTTCATCTCTTGTATCCAATCTTTGTCTCAAAGCCCGAGATGGTACCTGTGGGTTGCTAGTAGTGTTGATTACTCCTTGTAGTTGATGCTAGTTAGTTTATTCGGTGGAAGATCATATGTTCAGATCCTATATGCATATTAATAACCCTCTGATTGTGAACATGAATATGATTTGTGAGTATTTACGTTTGTTCCTGGGGACATGGGAGAAGTCTTGCTATAAGTAGTCATGTGAATTTGGTATTCGTTCGATATTTTGATGAGATGTATGTTGTCTTTCCTCTAGTGGTGTTATGTGAACGTCGACTACATGACACTTCACCATTGTTTGGGCCTAGAGGAAGGCGTTGGGAAGTAATAAGTAGATGATGGGTTGCTAGAGTGGCAGAAGCTTAAACCCTAGTTTATGTGTTGCTTCATAAGGGGCTGATTTGGATCCATATGTTTCATGCTATGGTTAGGTTTACCTTAATTCTTCTTTCGTAGTTGCGGATGCTTGCGAGAGTAGTTAATCATAAGTGAGATTCTTGTCCAAAGAAGGGTAGCACCCACTCATCGGTCCACCCACATATCAAATTATCAAAGTAACGAACGCGAATCATATGAGTGTGATGAAAACTAGCTTGACGATAATTCCCATGTGTCCTCGGGAGCATTTTCCTTCATATAAGAATTTGTCCAGGCTTGTCCTTTGCTACAGAAAGGATTGGGCCATCTTGCTGCACCTTATTTACTTTCATTAAGTGTTACCTGTTACATATTACCTTATGACAAAACTATCTGTTACCGATAATTTCAGTTGTTGCAGAGAATACCTTACTGAAAACCGCTTGTCATTTCCTTCTTGTGGGTCATCAAGACTCTTTTCTGGCGCCATTGCCGGGGAGTGAAGCGCCTTTGGTAAGTGGAACTTGGTAAGGAAAAATTTATATAGTGTGCTGAAATTTACTGTCACTTGTTACTATGGAAAGTAACCCTTTGAGGGGTTTGTTCGGGGTATCTTCACCCCAACCAGTAGAGAAAAGAGTTGCTCCTCAACCTACTGAAAATGTTTACTTTGAAATTCCTTCGGGTATGGTAGAGAAACTGCTAGCTAATCCTTTTACAAGAGATGGAACATTGCATCCCGATTTGCACCTAATCTATATATGTGGATGAAGTTTTTGGATTATTTAAGCTTGCAGGTATGCCCGAGGATGTTATCAAGAAGAAGGTCTTCCCTTTATATTTGAAGGGAAAGGCATTGACATGGTTTAGGCTATGTGATGATATGGGATCATGGAACTACAACCGATTGAAATTGGAATTTCATCAGAAGTTTTATCCTATGCATCTTGTTCATCGTGATCGTAATTATATATATAATTTTTGGCCTCACAAAGGAGAAAGCATCGCTCAAGCTTGGGGGAGGCTTAAGTCAATGTTATATTCATGCCCCAATCATGAGCTCTCAAGAGAAATTATTATTCAAAAAAATTACGCTCGACTTTCTCTCAACAATTGCTCCATGCTTCTTGTACTGGCTCTTTCATGATGAAGACTATTGAATTTAAATGGGATTTACTGGAAAGAGTTAAATGCAACTCGGAAGATTGGGATCTCAACGAAGGTAAGGAGTCAGGTATAACACCTAAGTTTGATTGTGTTAAATATTTGATGGATACTGAAGCTTTTTGTCAATTTAGCACTAAGTATGGACTTGACTCTGAGATAGTAGCGTCTTTCTGTGAATCATTTGCTACTCATGTTGACCTCCCTAAGGAGAAGTGGTTTAAATATAATCCTCCCATTGAAGTAAAAGTAGTTTCACCTATTAAAGTTGAAGAAAAGACTATCACTTATAATGATCCTATTGTTCCTACTACCTATATTGAGAAACCACCTTTCCCTGTTAGGATAAAGGATCATGCTAAAGCTTCAACTATGGTTCATAAGAGTAATACTAGAACGCCTACACCACCTGAGAAAATTAAAGTTGAACCTAGTATTGCTACGGTTAAAGATCTCTTGGCTGATAATATTGATGGGCATGTTATTTACTTCTGTGATGAAGCTGCTAGAATTGCTAGACCTGATACTAGAAATAAACATAGACTTGTTGTAGGCATGCCTGTTATTTCTGTTAAAATAGGAGATCATTTCTATCATGTCTTATGTGATATGGGTGCTAGTGCAAGTGCAATACCTCATTCCTTATACAAAGAAATTATGCATGATATTGCACCTGCTGAGATAGAAGAAATCGATGTTCCAATTAAGCTTGCCAATAGAGATACTATTTCACCAGTTCGGATTGTTAGAGATGTTGAAGTCTTGTGTGGGAAAGTTAAATATCCTACTGATTTTCTTGTTCTTGGCTTCCCACAAGATAACTTTTGTCCCATCATATTTGGTAGACCCTTCTTGAATACTGTTAATGCTAGGATAGACTGCAAAAGGATGTTGTTACTATTGGTTTGGGGGATATGTCTCATGAGTTCAATTTTGCTAAATTTTGTAGACAACCCCATGATAAAGAATTACCTAGTAAAGATGAAATTATCGGTCTTGCCTCTATTTCCTTGCCTCTTAATGATCCTTTAGAACAATATTTGCTAGACCATGAAAATGATATGTTTATGAGTGAAAGAAGGGACATAGATGAAGTATTCTTTAAACATGGACCTATTTTGAAACACAACTTGCCTGTTGAAATTCTAGGGGATCCTCCACCACCCAAGGGTGATCATCTTGGTGTATCCATAAGAGAGAATGACATTGAGTTGCCACCTACTTTTCTAGATTATAATGCTATGGTTCGTTACCAGTTTCTTGAGCGGAACGATCAGTCCCACCAGTACCGACTAATCTTTGACAGACGGCGTGTTGTCCATATTACCCTTCCTGCTCCTGCCTTCTTTAACTTTCAGGTAAATGGGATATATTTTATAACCAGAGAGGAGGCAAACGAGTATGAGAGAATAGCGGAGTTCACTCGCCTCCAGGAAACAGCTCGTCAGGCGGTAGCTGCCTTAGCACAGTACGACCCCAACTATGATGTCGGATATCATCCGGGACAATGGTGGCCTTAGACCAACTTAGGCCAAAAGCCTAAGCTTGGAGGAGTACATATTTATCACCGGCATTACATTCATGTTCACACACTCATTCCAATTGTCGGTGTTCATACTTTTTCATTGTATTATCCATGCTAGTTTATTTTATTTTCTCGCTTTCATCTTGTGTGTTTGAAAAACTTTGAGGAAAACTAAAAAAATTAGTAGTATCTTCTAGCTAGTTTCCTTTCCATGCTTAGTAGTAGTATTAAAAAGAAAACCCAAAAAGATTTCTTGTTCTTCTTTTGCTTGTTGGGAGCTTTCCCGTGTAAATAGTTTTTCTCGTTCTTGTTTTACTTCCTTCTGAAAAACAAAAACTCCAAAAATATTTCAGTGTGTTTCTTTGAAATTCTTTTCTTTTCTTTGGGGGTCGAGAGGAGAAGACCATGATGAAAATGATGAGTGGCTCTCATATGCATTATTGTTGATCCAACAAAGAGCCCATATTACCTTGTCTTCTCCTTTGAATAAATGTTTGCAGATTCCAGCTTAGTCCAATGCACGTGCACTATTATTATTATCCACACCGTTCGGTCGTGCAAGTGATAGGCAATAATGACGATATTTGATGAAATGATTGAGATGAGGAAAAGCTGGTATGAACTCGACCTATCTTGTTTTTGTAAATATGATCAGTTCATCGTTCCTTATTCAGCCTATTATGAATGAAACATGTTTGCAATGACAATTAGAGATTATAGTTACTAATGCCATGTTTAATTAGCTAGGAGTTTATAATGCTTTACCTTGCGTGTCAACATGCTATTAAAATGGTTGTGATGTAGTATGATAGGATGGAATCCTCCTTTGAATGATTCGAGTGACTTGACTTGGCACATGTTCACGCATGTAGTTCAAACAAAATCAACATAGCCTCCACAATATTTATGTTCATGGTGATTTATATCCTACTCATGCTTGCACTCAGTGTTGGTTAATCTCAACGCATGTTTATGATTGTTGTCGCTCTCTAGTTGTTCGCTTCCCAATCTCTTTCTAGCATTCACTTGTAATAAGCAGGAATACTGCTTGTGCATCCACTTCCATAAACCCCAAAGTTGTTCCATATGAGTCCACCATACCTACCTATATGCGGTATTTACCTGCCGTTCCAAGTAAATTTGCATGTGCCAAACTCTACACCCTCAAATTAAATTCTGTTTTGTATGCTCGAATCGCTCATGTAGCAACTAGGGTTGTCTATATCTTCCATGCTAGGTGGGTTATTCTCACGATGAGTGGACTCCGCTCATCATTCACGAGAAAATGACCGGTAATCGGGATGCCTAGTCCCATGCTCAAATCAAATCAAAATATTGCAAACAAAACTCCCCAGGATTTTTGTTAGTTGGACAGTACTCGTTGTTTTGGACGAGCCATGGAATGTGCTTGTTGGTGGTGGGGGAGTATAAACTTTACCATTTTGTTTGGGAACCGCCTATAATGTATGTAGCAAGAAAGATACCGAGATCTCTTGGTTGTTATGTTGATAATGAAAGCATACCGCTCAAAATAATATTTATCTCTATTTCAAACACTCGAGCTCTGGCACATCTGCAAATCCCTGCTTCCCTCTGTGAAGGGCCTATTTATTTATTTTTCTTGCTGGGTCATCATCTCTTATAAAAATCACCAGTTAAAGAGAATCACTGTCATTTATATGCATTGTTATTAATTGATATTGAGTATGACTGTGACTCGATCTATTTTGCCATGAATTACAATGTCTAGTCAGTCCTTGATCTTCAGGGGTGCTCTGCATTTATGTTTTGCAGTCTCAGAACAGGCTAGCGAGATACCATCTTGTTATATCATATCATGATTGTTTTGAGAAAGTGTTGTCATCCAAGATTTATTATTATTACTCGCTAGTTGATTCTGCCATTGATATGAGTGAAGCTGAGACCTAAATGTTATTGTGAATATGGTTAGTTCATAATCTTTGCTGAAACTTCAATGTTGGCTTTACATATTTGCAACAACAAGATCAAACAGAGTTTGTAAAAGTTCTTCTTTATCACTTTTAGTTTGTCAACTAAATTGCTTGAGGACAAGGGGGAGTTGATACGTCTCCGACGTATCTACTTGTCCAAACTCTTTTGCCCTTATTTTGGACTCTAATTTGCATGATTTGAATGGAACTAACCCGGACTGATGTTGTTTTCAGCAGAATTGCCATGGTGTTATTTTTGTGCAGAAATAAAAGTTCTCGGAATGACCTGAAACTTCACGAAGATAACGAATAAATAAAAAATATTGACGAAAGAATCGGGGACCCACATCCTATCCACAACGGTGGGGCGCGCCCTACCCCCCTGGGCACGCCCCCTGTTTTGTGGGCCCCCTGGACCTCCACCGACCTCAACTCCAACTCCATATATTCATGTTCGGGGAGAAAAAATTAGAGAGAAGGATTCATCGCGTTTTACGATACGGAGCCACCACCAAGCCCTCTTCTTCTTCGAGAGGGCAGATCTGGAGTCCGTTCGGGACTCCGAAGAGGGGAATCCGCCGCCCTCATCATCATCAACCATCCTCCATCACTAATCTCATGATGCTCACCGCCGTGCGTGAGTAACCGCATCGTAGGCTTGCTGGACGGTGATGGTTTGGATGAGATTTACCATGTAATCGAGTTAGTTTTGTTAGGGTTTGATCCCTAGTATCCATTATGTTCTAAGATTGATGTTGCTATGACTTTGCTATGCCTAATGCTTGTCACTAGGGCCCGAGTGCAATGATTTCAGATCTGAACCTATTATGTTTTCATGAATATATGTGTGTCCTTGATCCTATCTTGCAAGTTATAGTCACCTACTACATATTATGATCCGGCAACCCCAGAGTGACAATAGTCGGGACACTTCCCGGTGATGACCGTAGTTTGAGGAGTTCATGTATTCACTAAGTGCTAATGCTTTGGTCTGGTACTCTACTAAAAGGAGGCCTTAATATCCCTTAGTTTCCAATAGGACCCCGCTGCCACGGGAGGGTAGGACAAAAGATGTCATGCAAGTTCTTTTCCATAAGCACGTATGACTATATTCAGAATACATGCCTACAATATATTGATGAATTGGAGCTAGTTCTGTGTCACCCTATGTTGTAACTGTTGCATGATGAATGCCATCCGACATAATTATCCATCATTGATTCATTGCCTACGAGCTCGTTTCGTATTGATCTTTGCTAAGTTACTTTTCCTTTGCCACTGTTACAATTGCTACAAAAACTTCTACTGTTACTTTTGCCACCGTTACCGTTACATCCATACTACTTTGCTACTAAATATTTTGCTGCAGATATTAAGTCTTTTAGGTGTGGTTGAATTGACAACTCAACTGCTAATACTTGAGAATATTCTTTGGCTCCCCTTGTGGCGAATCAATAAATTTGGGTTGAATACTCTACCCTCGAAAACTGTTGTGGTCCCCTATACTCATGGGTTATCAAGGCCCGGGCGGCGCCCTGGCCTCACGAACCGGGACTGATGCACCCTTTGGTCCAAGTTCGTGAGTGAACCGGGATTAATGCCCTTATCCTGGCCTCAACCAAAGCCCTGTTTTCTACTAGTGCGATGACCCAATTAATATCTTTAGGGTACAAACATAGTCTGTCATCATGATATAAAAATGAGCCAAATCAGTATAAAAAAACCAAATTAGTTGAGTATAAAAAACAATATGTCAAAGGAAAGATTGAAAAAAAATACCTTGTGCAATAACATTTAATTTGGCATCCTTTTTTGGATCATTATGTTGTAATAACTCGTGAATATTCGGCCCCTTCGAGTGATGACGGTTCAGAACCCTTGTCGATGGATTCGTTTTGGACATCTCCAAAATCCATACCTACGTCTCCTATATCCAGGAAAAAAAACACCTTTTGTATTATCATGTATAACATACATAATTTGTTTAGCTATATGAACATCTTCTCATGGTGTTTCAGTTCGTTCTGTCATCGTTACATCAGCGCGTATGTCAGAACCCATCACTTTTTATATCTAATAAGCAAAATTGGCAGATTTAAAATATAAATGATATTTTATACTGCATCATATAAACATATATAATACATAATGAAAATAAAAATGAAACTAACACAACAGTTTTATTTGTAAAAAATCTGTTTTTCTTTTTCCACCTAGTTTTTTTTGGAAAGGTGGACACCATACCTTCTCACTACACACTGTCCACTCCTCTCCCTCCACCTTGTCTCCCTGTCGTGTCTCCCTCATCCTCCTATGCCCCGCATCGCCGCCGGCCAGTGCCCTTACCCCCACAGCTTCCACAACCAGCGAACTCGTCTCCAACCGCCGCCCCCTCTCATCCCCTCCCCTCCGTTCATCAAAAAAAGGAGAGCGGAAGATCGAGCGATGAGGCGGCGACCAGATCCACCCAAAACTGGTACTGTTGCAACAGGCGATGACCACGGTGTGGGCAGGTGGCGCCAACTCGCCACTCTCGGCTGCGGAGTTGCTCCCGCTGGGCCACCTGAACCCGCCCGTCCTCGAGCGTCTCCTCCACCTGCTCGCCTCCGTGGCGTCTTCTCCGAGCACACAGCCAACGGCAGCTAGACGCGGTACATGCGGACCGCCGTGGGGCGCACCCTGGTGCCGACTGGATAATTAGACGCGTCATACGCCGACTACGTGCTACAGCACCACTAGGACGCGCTTGTGCTGGCATGGCTGCGGCTCCACGAGGCCGTGTTCGACCCCTCCAGCCCCGAGCACTTCGCACGCACCCACACCGGCATCCCCGCACACGCCTACATCGACCAGGACCGAGAAGCGAACGAGGTGATACTCTAGGCCATGACCGGAGTGTCAAAGTCATTCATGGAGTTGCTGTTGGACGGGTACTGCCCAGTCGAAGGGTTTGAGGGCGCGGCCACGCTCCACGACGTTGGTGGCAACTCGGGCGCCTTCCTCGAGATGATCATGCCAATTATGCCACCATCCACCAGGGAGTTAGGAAAACAATCAGTGATCTGATGTATCAAGCAATATTTTTTTTGAGGGCAAAGCAAAGCTTTATAACTTAACGGTGCACGGGAAAATCGCCCGAAACACAAACAGCCACAGCGGGCGGTACAGAGGAGTTTCAGCTCATGCTGTCATTCGGCAAGCATAAACGACCAACTTTTGCAAGTTCATGCGCTACGGTATTAGCACTACGATGACAAACGCTAATGGAGTGTTGTGAGAACCACACTTTAAGCTGGAACTTAGTGTCTTCGATGATGGCCGCATAAGGTGACGAATCCACCTTGGTGAGATCGAGTGCTTCAAAGAGTAGATGACGTCCGCATAAGGGATGATTGATCATGGACAACGTGTTGATTGCTTATGAGATAACACACTTCCTGAGAAATAAACGAGGAGGGCGAGACGGTGTTGCAGCGATCAAAGCGGACATGAGCAAGGCATATGATCGGGTTGAGTGGAGTTTTCTTGAGGCAATGCTACTAAAACTGGGTTTCCGAAGGTGGTGGGTAAGCCTCATTATGAGGTGTGTCACAACAGTTCGATATCAGATTAAGGTGAATGGTGTTGTCACGGAACAATTTGTGCCAACTAGAGGGTTGAGGCAGGGGGATCCCCTTTCCCCCTATCTATTTGTGATCTGTGCCGAGGGTTTATCGGCACTTCTGAAGGACACCGAGGAACATGGAAGAATCAGTGGAGTCAAAATCTGCCAAAATGCGCCGAGTGTGTCCCACCTTTTGTTTGCCGATGATTCGGTGATTTTGCTAAAGGTGAAGCAGGAGGAGGCCACTGCTCTCCATGACATCCTCGAGCTCTATGAAAACTGTTCAGGCCAATGCATCAACACGGAGAAATCTGCGATTATGTTCTCGCCCAACATGGACAAACAAACTAAGAACCAGGTCAAGACAGAGGTGCAGATTGTTAGTGAAGAGTGGAATGATCGCTATCTCTACTTGCCTGTTCATGTCGGCCGGTCCCGGAGGCGTACGTTTGCATATATAAAGAAGCGCTTATGTGGCCGGGTCCATGGGTGGCAAGAGAGACTGCTGGCGAAAAGTGGAAAGGAAACTTTGGTTAAAGCTATGGCGCAGGCGATCCCGACATTTGCCATGTCATGCTTTGATCTCACAAAGACTTTCTGTCAGGAGTTGAACACTATCATAGGGAAGTTTTGGTGGAGCAACCAAGACAAAGAGAACACTATGCATTGGCTGAGCTGGGAGACTCTGACGAAACCAAAGGCAATGGGTGGGCTGGGTTTTCGGGACATGCACAATTTTAACATCGCCATGTTGGCCAGACAAGGATGGCGGTTACTACAACATCCAGATAGCCTTTGTAGTAGAATCTTGAAAGCCCGCTATTTTCCAAACTGCAGCATCTTGGAAGTAGTGCCGAGGGATGGGATATCCTATGCCTGGAGGAGCATTCTCGGAGGACTCGAACTTATCAAGCAAGGGTATATTTGGAGGATAGGTGGTGGATCGACTGTGAAGCTGTGGACCGATCCCTGGATTCCTAGGCCGTGGTTGAGACAGGTCATCACCCCGCGCGGAAACCTTTGGGCCAGAGGACGCACGCCATATTCTGCAGATTCCACTCCGGGAAGGTGTAGACGATTTCATGGCTTGGCATTTTGACAGCAAAGGGCAGTTTTTAGTTCGAAGCGCATATAGGCTGCAAGTTCAACTGGAGAAACAAGGGCGCGGTGGGGGCTCGGGTAGCAGCGTAGGCGCTGTCAGCAACTTTGATCGATGCGATGATATGACCTGGAAGCGGATTTGGAAGTTGCCAACCCCGCGCAAGATCCAAATGTTCACATGGAGGATCAAGCATGAGTCGCTTGCATTGAGGACAAACCTTGATCGACGGGATGTTAAGCTCGAAACTACCAAGTGCCTCTTGTGTGGGCTAGCGGCGGAAGATGGTGCTCACTTATTTGTCAAATGCAAGGAAGTCAAGGTCGCCTGGAGGGAGATGATTTTGGAAAGAATCAGAGTGGAACTCGAACAGATCACGTTAGTACATGAAATGCAAGATTTTCTTTGGACGTTGGATGAACAACTACGAGTGCAGATACTCACCTTTTGGTGGCACTGTTGGAACCACAGAAACAGGATCAGAGAAGGGGAGCTACCGATTCCTACGTCTGAGTTGATCCGGCGAGTCCTTAGCAATACACAGGAATATATGCACCTATTTTGTGCAAAGCCAAAGCACAAACCGGAGGATAAATGGCAAGAACCGGTTCAGGACAAAGTCAAGATCAACATAGATGGCGCCTACACTCCGGGCGAGTCCTTTGTGTCTTGGGGGGCAGTAATCCGAGATGTCAGGACCCCGATCCTAAGTCACACCGATCTAGCATGTAACACATCATATCACTTTGCGGCCTCACGCACGGTATTCCCACGGGTGCCACCTTACCTGGCCCGGGACCGTTTGCGCCTTTTGGCTCACGTATATGATAGTGCCGCTAGCATCCATATGACAAAGAACCCGGGCTGACATGGCTAGTCGTGAACCCAAAGTGGCACTAACTTACAGGGACAGGCATACATGACCCAACAACGAACGTGTCGGTCATCAGCGAGTGAATCCAGGCTGTAGCACTGGGCTAGCAGGACTCCGGTGAACCGGGCTGTAGCGGGCTAACAGGACTCTGGAATTCATCGCGTGACATTTCCCCGAGGGGACGGACACAGGAACGAAGAAGGACACATGCCGGCCAGCCTAAGTGTTCCGGAGCAGTAGCAAGCTACCAAGGCTTAATGGAAACACTAGGAGACATTTCCCAGTAAGAGAGGCTACTAAGGATAAACAACTAGATAGTCAGATCCCACACATACCAAGCATTTCAATAACATACACACAATATGCTCGATATGTGCAAATACAACATGGCATCACAACATGACTCTACAACTCAAGCATTTATTCAATAGGCTCCGAGGAGCGAGATATTACAATCATGGGTCTCATGACCCAACAATCAGAGCATACAAGTCAAAGCACAAGCGGAAGCTTAACATGTCTGAGTACAGACATCTGCAAAAGAAAAAGGCTGAGAAGCCTGGCTATCTACCAAATCATGCCGAGGGCACAAGATCGTAGCTGAGGTAACAAGATAAACGTCGAAGTCCACGCGGAACTACTAGTGAGACGGAAGTCTCTCTGCAAAACATAAAATAGGCAAACGTGAGTACAAATGTACCCAGCAAGACTTACATCAGAACTAACTACATATGCATCATTATCAACAAAGGGGATGGTGGGGTTTAACTGCAGCAAGCCAGCTTTGACTCGGTGGCTATCCTGAACTACGACTGCAATGTAACTCTTTTGAGGTGGCGCACACGAGTCCACATATTCACCATATCAATACACAACTATGGAACCGCTCCCGTCTCCCTACGAGAAAGCCATCCATAGCACTCACGCTTATCTTGCGCATTTTAAAGTATCCACTTTCACTTGTCTATGAACTGTACAGGCAACCCAGAAGTCCTTTTCCGCGGAGACGGCTATTCGAATAGATGATGTTAACCCTGCAGGGGTGTACTTCTTCACACACGCTCTCACCACTTACCGCCGTTTACACGACATGTACTCGGCAACCTTCAAGCGGAAGCCCAACGTGGGTGTCGGCCACGACCTACCTAAACACTCAAGTCTCTAGTCTAGGTTTATCGCCTATTCGGGTTCCATCCATGAGGAGACCCGGCCGGGGTTTCGCTCACAGCCCCAAACGATGTGAACAGGGTTCCCGAGACACCAAACGGGCGCCCGGTACACCGTTCCACGGTGTATCTACCGCATCACAGCCCACCCCTCGGGTCAGCGCTGCCCACAGCCTCCAACACATAACCTACAAACACCAGAAACTAGTTGCAACTCCTGGACAGAGAACAAGGGTGATTAAGAAGCCGAGAGGGTCCATTGGTTTCGGGCCCAATGCGTGGTAGTAGTTGAATCATGGATCACAAACACAGAACTCAGTTCCTAAGGACGGCTTCCATGAGACAACCCACCATGTACTCCTACATGGCCTCTCACCGATACCTTTTACCAAATCGTGTTCACACACTTAGCTCACACACAGTAGGACATGTTCACACACCTCTGATTCATCCCGGATGAATCAGACCTGACACAACTCTAAGCAATAGCAGGCATGACAAACAAGCATGAATGAGTAGGCACATCAGGGCTCAAACAACTCCTACTCATGCTAGTGGGTTTCATCTATTTACTGTGGCAATGACAGGTCATGCACAGGATAAAGGGGTTCAGCTACCGCAGCAAGTAACAAATGACTCGTTGTTGTCCTAATGCAGTAAAAGAGAGCAGGGCGAGAGAGTAGGATTGTATCGGAATGAACAAGGGGTTTTGCTTGCCTGGCACTTCTGAAGATAACATTGAGTCTTCATCAGTGTCAACGATCACATCATCGGTACAGCGTCTACCGAGGGGGAACAACACCGGCAAACACAGAAGAAACACGATCAATGCAATGCACAGTATGATGCATGCTATGACATGGCAATATGAATGTTTTTTGGGCTAATGCATCTAGCAACAAGTTAAATGGGGTTGGTTTGAACACTAGGTTCAAATTCAAACTCCATATGTGAGAGTTTAAATGCCATTTAATTGATTTGAGCTGATCAGCAGGTATAAGTTGTTCTAACATGCATGAAAATGGTACAGATGGAAATATTGGATTTTTCTGATCATTTTTCATATATAATTTGTTTGATTTGGAGTTACGGTTGAATTACTATGAATTTTTGAAGTTTTGGACATATTCTGCAATTTTCTGGACTAAAATAAATCCAGAAATAAATAGTGCGTCAGCATGACATCACCCTGATGTCAGCAGGTCAACTGGGCGCCTCTAGGTTAAACCTGACCAGTGGGGTCCACTGGTCAGTGACTGGTGCTGGTTAGTGACACTGACAGGTGGGTCCGGTCAACAGACACGTCAGCCCAGTCAACTCTGACTGGTGGGTCCCGCATGATTATAAACTAATCTAAACAGAAATAAATCCTAGATTATCTAGGGCGTGGGGCCCAGATGTCAGTGAGTTAGGTGGGTTAGTTAGGGCGTCATTAGTGGCTAATGACAACGCCACGTCAGCCCACTGGCGTTTAGCCGCCGGTGACACAAACCGCGGCGGAGATCTTCGGAAATCGCCCTCCGGCGATGGTTCGACGCGCGGCTAGGCTTGCTCGACTCCTGGGAGTGCGCCGCTTCTAGTGGTGCCACTGGTTGGAGCCGGTGTGGCCGGGAACTATGCCGGCGTCGAGGTTTGGCGGCGGCCGAAGCACGGAAGCAGTCGGGTTCGGCGCTACTGCGTACGGGAGGAGGATCTGGTGGGTGTGCTCGGCTTCTGGGAGTGTGCTGAGCGCGCTGAAGGGCTCGGACGCGAGCGGCAGCGACTGTGGCCGCGGCGGTGCCATGGCCGGCGGCGACGGGTTCTCGGGATCGACAGAGGTGATGGCTACGCGGTGAAATCGAGCACGGGGAGAGAGAGGGGAGGCGTAGAATCTCACAGAGGACTCGCAGAGAAGCCCAGCGGGGTCGGGGAAGCGTCAGAGTTGGCGGATCGACGAGCGGCATCCGGCGGCCGTGCGTGAAGAAGACGGCTCGATGACGGTGATGCAGGGCGTCCGAGGTCGCTTGACTCGGCGGAGAGGATGAGGGCGAGGTAGCCGAGCTACTGGGCACGCCGAGAGGTCGAGGGGGAGGCTCTGGGTGCGGCAACGGCGGGCGGCTGCGATGAGCTCCGCTCGGCTGCGCGCGAGAGAGAGCAGAGGAGGGGAAAGGGGTCGAGAGAGAGAAGAGAGCGAGGGAAGAGACAAAGGGGGCTGCGGGGCGTATCCAGACGCGTCGGGGGCGCCTCGGTGGCAAGCAGGAGGTGGCCAGGGCGGCGTCGGCGCTCGCCACCGAGCTGCTCCGGGGCGAGGGGGGGAGGAAGACGACAGAAGGGTGGCCTGGTGGGCTGGGCTAGCTCCTAGGCTGCACAGTGCTGGGCCTGTGGGCTTTCGGTAAGTGCTAGGTACTAACTCTCTCTCTCTCTCTCTTATTTCCATTTTCTATTTTCTGCAATTGTTTTGGCTTCATTAAAAATGCCAGAGCATTATTAAAAATCCTGAAAATATTTGTGGCATTGTTGAAATTATTTCCAATAGCCCTCAACTAATTTCAGAATTATTAGAGCATTTAAAATATTTATAAGATTTAAATGCCCCAATTCAAATACAATATGAGTTAATTCAAAAATCCAGAAATGACCTATAAATATGTTCATCATTTTTGGCAGAGGTTTTCACCTTTATCAGAAATCATGAACATTTTCAAAGGCATTTTGGGTTTATTGAAAATGATTTTATTTGAGCCTATTTGAATTCATTTGGTGCTAGGGTTTAAACAATCCCCATTTCAGGTTTAACTGAAATTTAAACATGATGCATGGATGCTAAACAAAAAAACAAGCAAGGCCTGAACTGGGGATGTGACAACTCACCCCCACTAAACAAGAATCTCGTACCGAGATTCAAGCATAGGGTAAGAAGACACAATGACACAAGCTAACACGATCTTCACGATCCAGGTTGCACTTCAAATGAACGTTGATTCGATCACCATCATTGTCTCGATGTCTTGCTCCAGGAACTCCTAACAACAGGACAATGTGAGGGAAAAGGAACTCTAGAAGGATCGATCTTCTCGAAGATCGAGCAACTCATGATCAACTCACGGAATGAGGCATAGACACATTTCACAAGCTGAGACGCGAAGCACACATCCATAGGAATGGAGTGAAGCAGAAGACGAAGGTTCACTAGGTAGACAACAATTTCACGCTTTTAAAGGTGTTGAACGGTTGTCAACGTAGCGAGGTGTTGAGTTGCCATGATACCTCAGCGAGACATCCTGGAGGAGGGTGATTCATAGATTATTACCGTAAGTGGCAAAAAGAATTACCTTTGATTCAGAGATCATTGAAACTCTTTATACCAGCCTAAGGAAATTCACAATCGATCATTTGAAGGAGTCCGAGAGAATGACATTCTCGGGCTAGGTTGGATGATGTGGATTACCTTGTTGAATACAACACAAGGGATGATTTTTCTTATCATCGGAAATGGATGGGACCCAAGATAGGATGGCACAATGACGGTGCAAGCTGGAAACAAAAGACAAATGCTGGAAATGATTCTGATAACTGGGGAGGAGCTCAGCAGTAGGGAGTGATTCCACTGTTGGAGTGGTTATAGCATAACCGAAGAGGCTAGGAGCAATCCCAGTTAGTGCCGGCGATAATACCTAGTGCTTGTGCGTGCTCTCAAGAACTTGAGCATTTCCATATTCATCAAGGTTTTACCAACATCCGTGTCAAGCATCCTGGCAACACAACATACTACCATGATGAATAGCGATGGATGATGCAGATGCAAAGGAAGATAACACTTTCTCAGATTTCACCTTAGCGAGACCAAGGGGACAAAATCTGGATGATCGACCGAGAAACATTTAGCACTCCGCTTCTAATGTTCTCCTTGATGTGCTAGCGCAATCCATTTGTTGAAACGGTTTGGTATCTAGAACATCAAGTAACAGGTCGGACTTCGGAAGCTCAAGAATACATAAGGAACAACTACTAGAATAAATTCTACGAGATCCTTATGGGGAGGTGGCCAACTTTCTCAATCAAGATACTACAATAATGGGTCTTCCGGCTGGGTGTGTTGGCCACGACATCCACTTTACCGGTTTACAGAGAGACCAATATTGTAGTTCTTGGGAAACGTTCCAACCATCAAGTCTGCCTGAGATTCAGATCTGGTTGGTGTCAGAATATTCCAGACTCATCAAGTCTAAAGAAGAATGAAAGTTTGCAACACAAATCGACGAGACGACGTTGCGAGATTCTCGGGAAATGGACTACGGTAGTAAGCTCCAAAACATGAGCTGGTTCTGCTACACACATGTGAACACGCTGTCTCAGACAAGCATGACCAAGTAGTAGTCTTATAATTAAACACTACCGAGTGCAGGTGGGGAACCATCATTGCGAATAATGAAGTCCTTGCATAAGTCATATGATTAGCTCTTACAAAGGAACCTCTTCTCCTCGAACAAGTCAATCAGTGGCTTGGTGCGCTAGGAACACATATGGAGTGGAGGCGGCCAACCTATCAAACCATAGGGCACTTCGCACGTGCATGACTAACTTGGGATGATTCCAGAGGAAGCAACATTGACTTTATCGAATTCACGGCGGCAACTTACATCAAATGCACATGAATTAGAGGAAGTCACTTCTTCCATCCATGCATATGCTTCATGAGCTAGAATGAAGAAAGGCTTTCAAAAGTTTCCAGTACTAGCTTAATGTTCAACAAGATTATGGAGAAGACAAGGATGTTGTCGATGGGCTCAGCAACAATTCATCCAGATTCCCATGGGATGGAATTCCATAACTATGTGAACAAGGTGATAGTATTGGTCAGATCCAAAAGACATAATGGTGTATGCTCGAGGAAAATCCACGCGTAAGACAACATTACAAACATCGTTGGTTCTGATTTGATTTGAGAATAGCCCACACTCAAATCAAAGTTTTGGCAGGACAATAGCTCCAACAACTGATCGCAGGGACCAATCGGTGAAGATATCATCTTTCTTCAACACACCCTCAAAAGGATATCCCTAAAGATGAACTAAGTCGGCCAAGCTTTTATCTTCCAACTCTCCAATTTGTTGTTTGGCTTAACCAACTAGCTCAGGGGTATCCAACACAGATTCTTGGGGAATGACTGGTTTAGAGGAAAACCAACTTGATCACGAGCTTAACATAACGGTCAGGGGACAACCTAGTAATACTTCCGAGAAGATATCTGGGAAATCACGAACCACCGATATGTAACTAAGCTTGAGAACAATCTTGCTTTCGAGACAAGACTATATGATCAAAAGAGCGAGGGATTGGCACAATCCCAACTCATTGATCGAAGAGTGCACCAGAAATAAGGACTAGGTAGCACGATCATCCTTAGGGTGATGATTCAATAACCAACACGCTAAGAATGAGGTTATTGTCCTTTAATTACCAAGCAACAAAGTTGCCAAGAGTATTGATTTCATACATCATAGTTCACCTGTCAACATTCCGGTTACAACAGCACAAGGACCGAGGAATGGATGATGATGGTGAGAAGTATCACTACATCAAGAATTCATAAGAGATGATGCAATTCTCATGACAATCCCGACATAAAGAGGGCAATACTTCGGGGTGGAACAGAATCAAAAGCTGGATTAGCATTTCGATCTACGAAGTACAATTGCTTTGACCCAATCTTGGATATGGATGAGGTACTGGAGTTTGTTTCTCCTAGTCATACCAGAACAGGATGGCTTGACGGACCGCAAGAGTAATAGGCATTGATAAACGAATGCACGCATACTCCTGACTATCAATTGATAGACGAGGGTCAGAATACAACTAAAGAGAGACAACTCAAAAGAACATCTGATTTTCTGAGTTGTGGATGCATAGATTAGTATATCGAGCAAAGCTCAACACTTCTTCCAGATAACCCATGCAGGAAGGTAGAGTTGGCAGATTCACAATGTAGAATGAAGAACTCATCAAGAGCACTCTTATTGTGATCTTTTGGTCCAAAGGAACTCCTGTCAAGGATGGTTCATGGTATTTGGAAGAATGATATACCACGGACCTCGAGGACTATCGCAACGTTACTAATAACCTAAAGGAACTAGCAAACACTATCAACATGAAGTAAGTAGGGTGAATCTCGGGCTCAAGAACCCAGGAATAGATTACCTACTCCTAAGTAGCATCACGAGATGCTTTCGAGAATGATGGCCAGAATCTTCACACTGGAAACACTAAACATTGCTAGATTACCAGGTGACTCCCTAAAGCACCTAGGGTCATAATAGTAGTTCCAACATATATGTCGAGGCAATAGAATACCTCAACTCAGCAATTAGTGTGATTAACCTGGCCCAAAGGAACATCAAAACCAGAGGGAAAGGATTTGCAAGTGCATCAGATTGTTTAGAAACCTGGGATGACTCGGACAGCATAACGGCTGTAAATGCTCAAAAAGATTTGAGACATACTACAAAAATGGTGGCATAGCCACTCAGAAGCACAATATCAATGTTTCGAGATCAACGGTTATCATATGGAAGTAATAGGAACTGAAACGAGGCTTAAATCCAACAATCATATAAGTCTATGGATTACTAACACGTGATCCTGATAGATAGATGAGAAGGCCTAGTTCTTAATCCCCGTAGAAGAGAAGAGGATGACTCGGAACAGAAGGTCATGAGGTATAAGGAAAAAAAGAGCCTTACGTTCCATCCCACAATCAATCCCCTTATATAACTAAAGCATTTCTAGACTCAACTTCGACCAGTTTGGCTTGGTAATCCTACAGGAAGTCAAGCTCTGATACCAAAGCTGTCAGGACCCCGATCCTAAGTCACACCGATCTAGCATGTAACACATCATATCACTTTGCGGCCTCACACACGGTATTCCCACGGGTGCCACCTTACCTGGCCCGGGACCGTTTGCGCCTTTTGGCTCACGTATATGATAGTGCCGCTAGCATCCATATGACAAAGAACCCGGGCTGACATGGCTAGTCGTGAACCCAAAGTGGCACTAACTTACAGGGACAGGCATACATGACCCAACAACGAACGTGTCGGTCATCAGCGAGTGAATCCAGGCTGTAGCACTGGGCTAGCAGGACTCTGGTGAACCGGGCTGTAGCGGGCTAACAGGACTCTGGAATTCATCGCGTGACATTTCCCCGAGGGGACGGACACAGGAACGAAGAAGGACACATGCCGGCCAGCCTAAGTGTTCCGGAGCAGTAGCAAGCTACCAAGGCTCAATGGAAACACTAGGAGACATTTCCCTGTAAGAGAGGCTACTAAGGATAAACAACTAGATAGTCAGATCCCACACATACCAAGCATTTCAATAACATACACACAATATGCTCGATATGTGCAAATACAACATGGCATCACAACATGACTCTACAACTCAAGCATTTATTCAATAGGCTCCGAGGAGCGAGATATTACAATCATGGGTCTCATGACCCAACAATCAGAGCATACAAGTCAAAGCACAAGCGGAAGCTTAACATGTCTGAGTACAGACATCTGCAAAAGAAAAAGGCTGAGAAGCCTGGCTATCTACCAAATCATGCCGAGGGCACAAGATCGTAGCTGAGGTAACAAGCTAAACGTCGAAGTCCACGCGGAACTACTAGTGAGACGTAAGTCTCTCTGCAAAACATAAAATAGGCAAACGTGAGTACAAATGTACCCAGCAAGACTTACATCAGAACTAACTACATATGCATCATTATCAACAAAGGGGATGGTGGGGTTTAACTGCAGCAAGCCAGCTTTGACTCGGTGGCTATCCTAAACTACGACTGCAATGTAACTCTTTTGAGGTGGTGCACACGAGTCCACATATTCACCATATCAATACACAACTATGGAACCGCTCCCGTCTCCCTACGAGAACGCCATCCATAGCACTCACGCTTATCTTGCGCATTTTAAAGTATCCACTTTCACTTGTCTATGAACTGTACAGGCAACCCAGAAGTCCTTTTCGGACACGGCTATTCGAATAGATGATGTTAACCCTGCAGGGGTGTACTTCTTCACACACGCTCTCACCACTTACCGCCGTTTACACGACATGTACTCGGCAACCTTCAAGCGGAAGCCCAACGTGGGTGTCGGCCACGACCTACCTAAACAGTCAAGTCTCTAGTCCAGGTTTATCGCCTATTCGGGATCCATCCATGAGGAGATCCGGCCGGGGTTTTGCTCACAGCCCCAAACGATGTGAACAGGGTTCCCGAGACACCAAACGGGCGCCCAGTACACCATGCCACGGTGTATCTACCGCATCACAGCCCACCCCTCGGGTCAGCGCTGCCCACGGCCTCCAACACATAACCTACAAACACCAGAAACTAGTTGCAACTCCTGGACAGAGAACAAGGGTGATTAAGAAGCCGAGAGGGTCCATTGGTTTCGGGCCCAATGCGTGGTAGTAGTTGAATCATGGATCACAAACACAGAACTCAGTTCCTAAGGACGGCTTCAATGAGACAACCCACCATGTACTCCTACATGGCCTCTCACCGATACCTTTTACCAAATCGTGTTCACACACTTAGCTCACACACAGTAGGACATGTTCACACACCTCTGATTCATCCCGGATGAATCAGACCTGACACAACTCTAAGCAATAGCAGGCATGACAAACAAGCATGAATGAGTAGGCACATCAGGGCTCAAACAACTCCTACTCATGCTAGTGGGTTTCATCTATTTACTGTGGCAATGACAGGTCATGCACAGGATAAAGGGGTTCAGCTACCGCAGCAAGTAAGAAATGACTCATTGTTGTCCTAATGCAGTAAAAGAGAGCAGGGCGAGAGAGTAGGATTATATCGGAATGAACAAGGGGGTTTTGCTTGCCTGGCACTTCTGAAGATAACATTGAGTCTTCATCAGTGTCAACGATCACATCATCGGTACAGCGTCTACCGAGGGGGAACAACACCGGCAAACATAGAAGAAACACGATCAATGCAATGCACAGTATGATGCATGCTATGACATGGCAATATGAATGTTTTTTGGGCTAATGCATCTAGCAACAAGTTAAATGGGGTTGGTTTGAACACTAGGTTCAAATTCAAACTCCATATGTGAGAGTTTAAATGCCATTTAATTGATTTGAGCTGATCAGCAGGTATAAGTTGTTCTAACATGCATGAAAATGGTACAGATGGAAAGATTGGATTTTTCTGATCATTTTTCGTATATAATTTGTTTGATTTGGAGTTACGGTTGAATTACTATGAATTTTTGAAGTTTTGGACATATTCTGCAATTTTCTGGACTAAAATAAATCCAGAAATAAATAGTGCGTCAGCATGACATCACCCTGATGTCAGCAGGTCAACTGGGCGCCTCTAGGTCAAACCTGACCAGTGGGGTCCACTGGTCAGTGACTGGTGCTGGTTAGTGACACTGACAGGTGGGTCCGGTCAACAGACACGTCAGCCCAGTCAACTCTGACTGGTGGGTCCCGCATGATTATAAACTAATCTAAACAGAAATAAATCCTAGATTATCTAGGGCGTGGGGCCCAGATGTCAGTGAGTTAGGTGGGTTAGTTAGGGCGTCATTAGTGGCTAATGACAACGCCACGTCAGCCCACCGGCGTTTAGCCGCCGGTGACACAAACCGCGGCGGAGATCTTCGGAAATTGCCCTCCGGCGATGGTTCGACGCGCGGCTAGGCTTGCTCGACTCCTGGGAGTGCGCCGCTTCTAGTGGTGCCACTGGTTGGAGCCGGTGTGGCCGGGAACTATGCCGGCGTCGAGGTTTGGCGGCGGCCGAAGCACGGCAGCAGTCGGGTTCGGCGCTACTGCGTACGGGAGGAGGATCTAGTGGGTGTGCTCGGCTTCTGGGAGTGTGCTGAGCGCGCTGAAGGGCTCGGACGCGAGTGGCAGCGACTGTGGCCGCGGCGGCGCCATGGCCGGCGGCGACGGGTCCTCGGGATCGACAGAGGTGACGGCTACGCGGTGAAATCGAGCACGGGGAGAGAGAGGGGAGGCGTAGAATCTCACAGAGGACTCGCAGAGAAGCCCAGCGGGGTCGGGGAAGCGTCGGAGTTGGCGGATCGACGAGCGACATCCGGCGGCCGTGCGTGAAGAAGACGGCTCGATTACGGCGATGCAGGGCGTCCGAGATCGCTTGACTCAGCAGACAGGATGAGGGCGAGGTAGCCGAGCTACTAGGCACGCCGAGAGGTCGAGGGGGAGGCTCTGGGTGCGGCAACGGCGGGCGGCGGCGATGAGCTCCGCTCGGCTGCGCGCGAGAGAGAGCAGAGGAGGGGAAAGGGGTCGAGAGAGAGCAGAGAGCGAGGGAAGAGACAAAGGGGGCTGCGGGGCGTATCCAGACGCGTCGGGGGCGCCTCGGTGGCAAGCAGGAGGTGGCCAGGGCGGCGTCGGCGCTCGCCACCGAGCTGCTTCGGGGCGAGGGGGGAGGAAGACGACAGAAGGGTGGCCTGGTGGGCTGGGCCAGCTCCTAGGCTGCACAGTGTTGGGCCTGTGGGCTTTAGGTAAGCGCCAGGTACTAACTCTCTCTCTCTCTCTCTCTTATTTCCATTTTCTATTTTCTGCAATTGTTTTGGCTTCATTAAAAATGCCAGAGCATTATTAAAAAATCCTGAAAATATTTGTGGCATTGTTGAAATTATTTCCAACAGCCCTCAACTAATTTCAGAATTATTAGAGCATTTAAAATATTTATAAGATTTAAATGCCCCAATTCAAATACAATATGAGTTAATTCAAAAATCCAGAAATGACCTATAAATATTTTCATCATTTTTGGCAGAGGTTTTCACCTTTATCAGAAATCATGAACATTTTCAAAGGCATTTTGGGTTTATTGAAAATGATTTTATTTGAGCCTATTTGAATTCATTTGGTGCTAGGGTTTAAACAATCCCCATTTCAGGTTTAACTGAAATTTAAACATGATGCATGGATGCTAAAGAAAAAAACAAGCAAGGCCTGAACTGGGGATGTGACACGAGACGACACTGGGGAAGTCCTGCTCGCCCGCGCTGGCCGGAAGGAGAATGCTGCAAACCCTTTCCCTGCAGAAGCCATTGCCATGTCTGAAGCTGTCTCAATGGTTGCGGAGGTTGATGCTCTCCGAGTGATTTTCGAAACAGACCGAGCAATATTTATTGTCTTCCATTGCATACATATTTTCTACATTGCATAATTAATAACCTTACCATCCTCTCCTCCAAAACCTATACACTTAAAATTCCATAACTAGAATCAAGGAGTACAGATCTAGGACCTTAGGACCCCCTGTATGTGTGTGATGCATGTGTCGCCGGGCGGCTCGGTGGCGGCGAGGCCCTTTCCTCCTTCTGCTTGTGGAGGCACGACACGAGCCGTCCTCTTCGGCGGGAGCTCGGGCAGCGGCTACGCTGGCTCGAGGTAGCGCAAGGGCGGGGCGGACGTGCATCGAGGCCGACTGAAATGGATCTATGCATGGTGGCGCATCGCGCGCGTTGGCGCGGGCTTGTGGAGTTGGGGAGCGCAGATCGGAGTGGGTGCATGGATGGGAGCGCGCAAGGGCATGGCGGCGAGGCCATGCAGTGTGCTCGCTTCGATGAGGGCGCGGTCGCGCCGGCCAGGCGTGGGGGCTCGGGTGGCTTTGCTGGTCGAGCGATGCTCTGCTGCAGTGCTGCTTGGGTGCTCTGCTCCACGGCCTCGGGTGCATGGGCGCTCCGCTCCATGGCGTGCAAGGGGCTCGGGAGGAGCGGCAGGTCTGGCCTGGTGGCGCTCGTGGGCTATGCTTCTCCTTTGGCGGCGACTTCGTGTGGTTCCTGATGTCTACTATGCAACCTTCTTCTTGTAGACTCGTGTTGGGCCTCCAAGCGCAGGGTTTTGTAGGACAGTAGCAAATTTCCCTCAAGTGGATGACCTAAGGTTTATCAATCCGTGGGACGAATATGATGAAGATAGTCTCTCTCAAACAACCCTGCAACCAAATAACAAAGAGTCTCTTGTGTCATCAACACACCGAATACAATGGTAAATTATATAGGTGCACTAGTTCGGCGAAGAGATGGTGATACAAGTGTAATATGGATGGTAGATATGGGTTTTTGTAATATGAAAATATAAAAACAGCAAGTTAGCTAGTAACAAAAGTGAGAAAAAACAGTATTGCAATGCTTGGAAACACGACGTAGGGTTCATACTTTCACTAGTGCAAGTTCTCTCAACAATGATAACATAATAAGATCATATGGCAATCCCTCAATGTGCAACAAAGAGTCACTCAAAAGTTCCTACCATGGAGAACATAAGATGAAATTGCTTGTAGGTTACGAAACCACCTCAAAGTTATTCTTTCCGATCAATCCATTGAGCTATTCCTATAAGTGTCACAAACAGCCCTGAGTTCGTAGTAAAATAACACCATATGACACACATCAATCAACCCTAATGTCACCTAGATACTCCAACGTCACCGCAAGTATTCGTGGGTCAATTATACGATATGCATCAAACAACTTCATATTCATAATATTCAATCCATCACAAAGAACTTCAAGAGCATCCCGAGATTTCTATCGGAGAAAGGTATATGAAAACGTGCATCAACACCTATGCATAGATTACTCCAATGTCACCACGGAAATCCGCAAGTTGATAACGAAAACATACATCAAGTGGATCAATAGAACATCCCATTGTCACCACGGATATCACATCGCAAGACATACATCAAGTGCTCTCACATCCAAAGATTCAATCCGACATAACAAAACCTCAAAGGAAAAGACTCAATTCATCACAAGGTAGAGAGGGAGAACACCATATAATCCAACTATAGTAGCAAAGTTCACGGTACATCAAGATCGTGCCAAATCGAGAACACCAGAGAGAGAGAGAGAGAGAGAGAGAGAGAGAGAGATCAAACACATAGCTACTGGTACATACCCTCAGCCCCGAGGGTGAACTACTCCCTCCTCATCATGGAGTGCTCCGAGATGATGAAGATGGCCACCGGTGATGGATTCCCCCTCCGGCAGGGTGCCGGAATAGGGTCCCGAGAAGTTTTTTGTGCCTATAGAGGCTTGCGACGGCGGAACTCCCGGTCTAGGTTTATTTCTGGGGGTTTCTATATTTATAGGAATTTTTGGCGTCAGGAATAAGTCAGGGGGTCTACGAGGCGACGACAAGGTAGGGGGCGCGCCCTGGGGGTGCCCTCCACCCTTGTGGATGCCTAGTGGCTCCTCTGGTCCATCTTTGATACTCCGTGGGCTTCGTTTGGTCCATAAAAAATCATTGTAAAGTTTCAGCTCGTTTGGACTCCGTTTAGTATTCCTTTTTTGTAAAACTCAAAAACAAGGAAAAAACATGGACTGTCACTGGGCTCTAGGATAATAGGTTAGTCCCAAAAATAATATAAAATAGCATATAAATGCATATAAAACATGCAAGATGGATAATATAATAGCATGAAACAATCAAAAATTATAGATACGTTGGAAACGCATCAGTGCCAAGGGCCCGCTTCGTCCGAGGGGATTGGAGGATGCCGGGGCAGCGGCCCCATGCCTGACGCCGCCGGATCTTGCCGACGGATTGGTCGTCGCGCGTGGATCTTGTTCCTACTCCGAGGATCCACGCTGAGTGGTGGTAGTTCTGCCAACGAAGTGGGAGGTGCTGTAGCTGGCAGGTCACTCAGAGCCGGTGGACATCGACCATGGGGATTGTGTGATGTGCAGTGCTTCAGATCTGCTCAGATTCGGAGGTGTGGTGGAGCTACGGGCGAAAGTCCAACCCTGACCTTGGGTCGGTGCCGGCAACGGCGGCACCATGGTGTCGCTCCCCTTCTTTAAGGTGTTGTCGTGGAGCTCCATTACACGACTCTCCGGGAGTACTCCCCAGCTTCGGATGGTCGAAGCAGGCGATAACGGTGGCTACGTCGTTTCCTTCTATGAGGCACCGCCTTGGAGAGTCAGTATGTTGCAGTTCGCACGGATCTCTTTATCGTCAGGGATAGTGGGCGTTGGGGTGGCGGCTCCAGGTGGTTTCTGTTTGTGCATCAAGATGGCGATCTCGGAACAATGCAAGTGGCAGTTCTATGAGGGTGGGGTTTTTGCTCGACATTGGTTGGGTGGCATTCTTGTCGCGCTTGGGAGGTGGGGGTGTCGGCCCGGTCGATGCGCCCTAGAGGGGGCGGTCTGACTTTACATCGGGGCGGTGGCCTCGGATGTGGTGCGGAGTCCGTGGCCTGCCTGCAGTTGTCATGTGCAGCTTGGGTTGCAGGTAGCTCTATTGTGCGGCGTTGCTGCTCGAGGGTGAGTGGAGGTATGTCGTGGTGGCGGCCCCATATGTGGTGCGGCGTTCGTGGTCTGCGTGCGGCTGTCTTGGGCAGCGTGGGCTGCGGGAAGCTGCATCGTGCGGCGTTGCTGCTCGAGGATAAGCGGTGGTATGTCAGGGCAGCGGCCGCGAAAGGCAGTGTCAGTTGAGTGCGTAGGGCGCAGCGGAGCAGTGGATGTCGAGGTGGCGGCCTCGAGAGATTTGCAGCTTCGAAGGCATGGACCTAGTGTCTGTGGGCGACGTGGTTGTCATCGGTGTTGGTTGTGGGTGGGCTTTCCCTGTATTGGTCTTTGGGGTGGGCTTGGCCCTTGTTGTTCTGGTTTTCGCCCGGTTTTCCGTAATTAACTGGGCAATTTTCTTCTGATCAATTAATAGATGAGGCAATCTTTGCCTCCACTTTGAAAAAAATTGTTACGTGTTGCCATAGTAGTCAAGCACCTAGTGTTCACAGAAACAAGATACTAGATCTTAGCATATATTTTTTTAGAATCTTAGCATCATATTTTTCTAGATGAATTTTAGCATTATAACTTTTTTGTCTAGAAGTGTCAAGCTTTATTATTACTGAAAGCTAACATAGTTTGGGATACATAAAGAATCATGGGGTGGACCAACCTATGGTAGATGGTTAGGATGACAGTTGTATCCCTGTGCACCAGAGTTAAAGCCTTAGAGTTAACATTGGTGCTCGCATTTTTCTGGATTTATCTCAGACCTTCTAGCAATGTGCGTTTAGTGGGAGGAGACGTTTCTATGGACTAACAAGGCGTCTGTGGCGTCTTTGTAAATCCCAAGATAATGTGTCAACCTAGTCTTTTGGAGGTGCTCATAGGAATAGGGTACAGTGTGTGTGCATGTATTCATAGCGGTGAGTGTATGTGCGTATGTATGAGCGTCTGCGTTTGTACTGTGTTAAAAGAAGAATCATGGGGTTGGCCCAACCACACGTGGCGTCCTTGATCTAATGAATGAGAAAATTTGGCTAGCAAATGGGCTTCACTATTTGATGCCCGGCCTTCAAAATGAAAAGTACAACTAAATTCCCATGCTCTTAACCTAATCTCGACTATTATTTGTCCACAATTCCTGCTGCTTCCATTGAGAATGTCACTTGCAGCTCATTTTGAATCTGTGGGTACCATAACAATGTGAAGATGATCATCTTCCAGAGCTAGTTCTTCCCTAAATGCAATAGCCTCAAGAGTTGCAACATCTCTGACACCGTCTATAACAAGTGTGTAGACCAGAGATAATTTCACTCAGAGTCTCGGCATACTGCAGCCGCAGTCCCCCCGGTACCTGATCTAGATAGACCAGCATCAACATGAATCTTTGCAAAGCCCATTGGAGGTGCTAACATGCACCTTGGCACTATCCTCATGATCCCGGTTGGTTGCTCAGATATTTCTCCCAGCTCCTATATAAACAGTTCGACGAGAAAGTTGGTTGAAAATGGGCTCTGGAAGACCCCCTCATGAATAGCTTTCCTCCTCGCCCACCAGATGGCCCATAAGATCACCGCCAATCTTACAAACTCTTTCATGGGATAGTGAGTCCATCATCCTAAACATAGGATCTCATTTTTGTGTTGATCGGCCAAGCACCGCTTCTTGGGCCTTGAGCGTTTCAAATTTCTGTAATGTGAGAACTGAGAAGGGAAAGCAACAAAGAAGGCACATAACCTTGCACGCTCAATAATTTACGATACACCTAGGTGTCACTTGTGGCTTGGCCAGTAGCCGCGGGCGTTTGTAACTTCTTAAATGTGACATGACTGTATGTGAGCTCTAAAAGAAAAGTAACACTTGTGGTCAGAGAACATGTGGAGCAAGCTATGAAAAACCAAGGTTCTGTCCAAGGTGAGGATCTTTTGATCGGAGACACACACAAACGTACTTGATGATGACCCGCTGAAAAAAGCGACGAAAGATCCTATAGTCTTAGCCTTTGCGGACCATCTTCATTTGTTGGCTCTTCGATGCACCAGCCTTCCGTATCTCCATTACTAGGTGGATTGGCGCGCTCCACTGCGCCTGGTGAATCACCACAAGGAGGGGAGAAATAAGGGAGCTCGTTGAAGACGAGAAGGAATCCAGGACATTATGTGTTTCGTAACTTTATGATTTGAACTATATTTGTAAATTGTTGTTTGGCGACCGACGGCAGTTTTTGGCCCACAAGCGGGGGTGCAAGCGGGGCGGGTTGCGGCTGCCCGCCGAACAGCCAAGCGGGAGCCAGCTTTTCCGGCGGCCACAGCAGTTGTCCGCCTTTAGGCCGCTTGATTTTTAGCGGACTATGCGGCAGCCCGCTTTGTGCCCGCAAAAACCCGCCAGATAGTACAAAATGTATCAAACATGCACAGTACTGCGTGAGCTAGATTTTCCTAGTACTACAGACCGCCAGGCAGCCACATGTATCGTTTGCTCATTCATCAGTAACAAGCTAAACCAGGCCACCAACATCCAGTTACATTTTCTGAAAAGAAAGTGTACAGCAGGAGAAGTTATAAAATGACAGAAAATGATGTTGAAACATTCAGTGAACTTTTGTGCAGCAGGATAAGTTCTGAAATAACATTCAGTAACATTCTCTGGAAGACAATTAATGTACAGCAGGAGAAGTTTTGAAATGGCAGAAAAAGACAACGAATTCTCCTGGAGAACCCTATGAACTCTGAAACATGTTGCTCATTCAGTGAATTCAACTAGATAGCATGAATTTAATTAACTACTGCAGCTAAACCAGGCCACCCCTGATATGGAAGTGACTGATAATTATAATACAACTAGACCCAAAACATGTTCTAGATCATTACAAGTGATGTCCATTAAGCATCCATTTCACTGGGAATCTCCAACTGGTTCATGAATCCTGTTGCACCACCTACATGGAAACAGAACTAGTGGCATGAGCTAATGTGATGTCAAAAACTAATATTTTTCTAGATCATAAGAATTAAATAAACATCACCACACAGCCATGAGGACGGAACACAACCATCAAGATTTAAAGATGATAATATGTATTTCAAGATTAGGCTTACCTAATGCTGCAATCAATGAGCATCAATATCAGCACCTGTTCCATAAATAACATCGTTTATTATCGTGCCAACATGATTAGTTCCTGCAACGAGAGAAAAAAACGTTACAAGTTATATCATCATAACACTAAAGAATGCCAAATATCACTAAAAAGAGAGTTTGTTACCTCGAGGTCACATCCAATCTTGTAGACAGATTAATGCCTCTACAGTGGTTTCTATCATTCTGCTCCTATAGTCACTCAGTATTCTTCCTCCGGTGGAGAAGGCTGACTTTGATGCTACAGAAGATGCAGGTGCAGCCAGTACATCCTTTGCTATCCGAGATACTATGGGGTACTTGTGTGCATTTATGCACCACCAGGATAGTATGTCGAAGCCATCTTCTTGCGGGCAAATTTCATCTTTTAGGTAAATATCAAGTTCACTCAGCTTTGCTCGATTTTGTTGATTTTGTTGAACATGCTTGTTCCATTGATCCCATGGGTTATCAGTACTTGTACCAACATTGCTGGTTCCTTGATCATTTCCCATACTTGAGTCACCCTCATGCACAGAATATTCAACAAATAAATCTTTGAATGTTCTCTTCACTTTAGCAAGATATCTCGTTGCGTCACTTTCAAGTCCAGATTTCAAGCAAAACTCCAAGAATTTGAACTTGTATCTTGGATCGAGTATGACCGGAATACAAATGGTCAAGAATGAAAGCTTCCAATACTTCATGAACTTTTCTTGCATTGCTTCAACCATGGATTTGATGACAATATCGGTCTGGTTGGCCTCTCTTTGCAATGTTAGATGAATTTTCCAAAGTTGGTGGAAATACAAATGAGCCATTGGATATAATGTACCGGATACCACCATAGTTGCGTCAAGGAAAAGCTCTAACAAGCTGCAAACAGATTGTGCCGTTTCCCATTCAACATTTGTAGGTTAACATGTATATGTTGTGTCCTGCAACTTTATAGCGGTGAATGCTCTCCTATACTCTAGGGCTGTTTTGATCATCAAATGCGTTGAATTCCACCGTGTGACAACGTCTAGAGATACGCTCTTTTTGCAACCAATGCCTTCTTGTGCAACTATTTTCTTAAATTTCTGTTTCCGAGTGGGGGAGCTTCTAACAAACTTGATGCTTTCCCTGATATTATCCACTGCTTTGCATGTAATCTCCAACCCATCTTGGACAATAAGGTTGATCACATGAGCTGCACATCGACCATGTAAAAGATCTCCTTTACAAGGTAGGAAATTCTTTCCTAGCAGATTAGATTTGATGTACTTCACACACGAGTTGTTATTTGATGCATTGTCTAGCGTGATGGAGAAAATCTTCTTTGGCAAACCCCAATATTTCATGCATTCTAACATGATATTAAATAAATTTGGTCCATTACGTGGTGTTTCTGCCTCGCAAAACCAAATCACTTTTTTCTGCAATTTCCACTTCGTCGTACTAACAAAATGGCATGTTATACACATATAGCTCACGGCTTGACTTGAAGTCCACATGTCGGCGGTTAAAGAGACACGAGATGTTAAGTTCTGTATAGCCTCTCAAAAATTTTCCCTTTGTTCATGAAATAGCATGAGGCAATCAACTCTTATTGTCGTCCTAGACACCACCTCAAATGTGGGATTTAGACTGTACACAAATCTTCTAAATCCCTCGTATTCCACAAAAGAGAATGGCAATTCATGAACAAAAATCATCCTCACCAACTCCCAATGAGCTCTCTCGGGGTCATAGTTCCGTTTCTCTAGACTATTTGGATCAGGTTGTGGCATGGCTGATTTTACTGAGTCGAGAAACTCATTGATCTTGGCTCTTTCCTCGCAAACTAACAAATGCCTAATGCAATGATTAGTACCAGCTGCTCTTCTACAACCAAAAACTCTCTTGCAATGTTTACAGTGGGCTTCCTTGAGTTTGTTGCCATCATACACAGGATCAAAATCATTCCAGATTTCAGATTTAAGTTTCCTTCTTTTTCTTTTATGTGAAAGACCTACGGAATTTGAGATGAACAAATAACTTATGCCAAGACATTTGAGATATGCGCACAATTGACATTAAAACTTAACATGTGTGTGTAGAATAGACATTAAAACTTACAAGGAATCTGAGGCAGTGTTGGCGACGATCGTTTCACACCTAATCTTGGGGATGCCTGAGATAACACGGCATTAACCCCTGGGGATCCCACTATGGGCACCACTAACGGTGACTTCAACCTCTTCTTTGGTGGGGGTTTTGGGAGTCTTTGCTTTTCTCCTGAGTAACCTGTTTTCAATCACACAAATAATGGATAAGTAAGAGCACAATTTTCATGCTGTTGTATCTGGTTGCAAACAATACTGGGCCCAATTGCAAATAATATATAAGTTAACATTTGCATTTCCAATCTCTACATCTAGTAGTATATATAACTAGTCTCCAGCTTTTCTCAAGCTCTCGTGTATGCAAACATATGAACTATTCCAAAGCACTATCTCAGTTCACCCTCTCTTTGTCCAAGCTACTATTACATAGAGAGTAGATGACCCATCAAGATTAAAAGGCAAGGGAGCACCATGTACCTTGGTGAGTATCTTGGGTCATTAGGACAAGGGAGCAAAGTGTTGTAGGTGCATCGACTTGTTCAGTTGACGCATGCCCTTTGTTCTTGGATGCATGGCCTTTGTTCTTGGAGAGGAAAGGGCGCGACAAGGTTGCAGGAGCCCTTGCTGAAGCGGACGGTGACGAAACAGCAGCTTCAATCAAGGAGGGAAATGACGGAGGAACAACAACTTCAGCATGTGAGGGAGGCGGTGGAGGGACAACATCTCCATCGAGGATTTCTGTAGGGCAGTCCCGATGTGGAGATGGTGCCGTCGACCCTACCATGATTGCTCAATAAACAAGGAGTTCTTCTGACCGTATATCAGAGGAACGCAAGGAACCTACACCCAGGCAAAACATACATGAGCACTGCATCATATACATCAACTTAATGAGAATACCAAAGATGACCCACAACAGCCGCAGAGATACTATTGAAGCTACAATGAACCGTGAAGCAAAAATTCAGAACATCAGAGACAAAACTCTGTTTTCCTGATAGAACAACTACGCAACAGAACCACTGGAAATAGAGGGTAAGAAAATTGTATCACCCGACATACATAGTCAGAAAATTGTGAGAAATAACAGCTTTGCAGGGCAGAAGATTATGCCTAACGCCGCATTGCATGGAACAGAGTGCATACACATGGGCAGCGTATGGAGCATCTTGTTCCCTCTGCAAATTGCTCAAGGCCGAAGCATCTCTCTCTCTCAATCCCTCTCATCAGAAGCAGCCGATCTGTACGTCACGCCTCTCTCTGTCTCTCTCTCACACACGCACACACACATCGCCGCCCCGATGACCCCGCGCATCGACCTCCGGCCGCCTGGCCCGACCGCCGACGAACAAGAAAAAGCGGGCACGAATCAGGCATAAGCATCAGCATCAGCGCGAACGTACCAAGATTTGGAGGGGACCTGGCGGTTGCTCCGGAGACGGGGGTGGCCGGGAGGCGGAGAAGAGCTCGCGGGGCCGAAATCACTATTCTGACCCTTTCAGCAAACTTTGTCACAAAGTGAACTCGACATGAAAGTATTTCACGATCTGACCTTTTTAGCAACGCCATAGGCCGTGACGTTTCTGCCCAAATGAAAACGCCGAGCTAGCTAGCGTTCCTGTCCAAATAAGAAACGCCGAGGTAGCTCGCGTTGCAGACCAGCTAAGAAATGCCATAGGGCTTGGCGTTTCTTCACTGGCACCCAGCCCACCCGCTGCCCCGTCGGGGTCTTTCTCCTCAGCCGCTAGAGACGCCAGGCTAGAAACGCCAAGGTCGGCGACGTTTCCGACCTTCTTAGAAACGCCACCGTAAAAAACTGATTCATAACTAGGGTCTAAACACCAAGCCTTATGGCGTTTCTTACTTGGTGACAAACGCCATGAACTTTGGCGTTGCTTACCTGGTGAGAAACGCCAAGCCACTTCGACGTTTTTTCTTTGGTCAAAAACGCTGTCTAGCTCGGCGTTTTTATGTTGGGTAGAAACGCCGCGGGCTATGGCGTTGCTAAAAAGGTCAGATCGTGAAATACTTTCATGTCGAGTTCATTTTATGACAAAGTTCGTTCAAAGTGTCAGAATAGTGAAAAAGGCCAGCTCGCGGAGGGCGTCAGCGGCGAGGAGCAGGTCGTCGTCGAGGAGGTGGCGACGAAGAAGCTTTAGGTGGGCGAAGCAAGGTTAGAACTTATGCGGGATATGCAGGATATGCGGCAAGCCCGCTGGACTCAGCGGCGTGACCACTTGGGCCCGTTACACACGACGCGGTCAGCCCAACGGCATTTTGTGGGCTATTTTTGCGGGGCGGCGTGGCGGCCGAGCGGGATGTCCCGCGCCGCTTGCACCCTGACCCACAAGCCACGACCACAATGCAGTGCGGCCCGCCCGACACGTTTGGTTGGTTCCCCCGTCGCCCAACAGATAAGGTCGCTGTCTCTCTCACTCGCTCACCCTGAAGAAAACAAAGACCTAGATCCCCTCCTCCCCTCCCACTCTCACTCCCCTCCGGCTCCTCCGATGGCGGCCACGCCTCACCCGGTGACCACCCTCGACGACGTGGAGGAGCTGCTGCGGTCCTCTAAGGAGAAGGGGGAGGAGGTCCCCTGCTGCCAACTCGAGGCGGACGCGGCCATCAACGCCGCCGTCAAGCTCAAGGCCATGGTCGACTCCGGCGCCGTCCGCCTCGTCAACCAGGTGATGCTGGCCAACAAGCTGCAGGCCAAGGCCACCGTGGAAGAAGGGTTCAAGGAGATCATCGACCGGACGCTGTTCTCGCCCCGGGAGATGCAGGCGCTGGACGAGAGCATCGCCGTGCTCAAGAACAGGCTCCAGATCCCCTACGCGGTCGCTTACCCGGAGTCCATGGTGAGCCAGTTCCCCGTTTCCCCCCTTTCTTTCTTGCTGCTAATTATTTACTGATATTCTCTAGAAAAAACTGCTAAAATTTGGTTGCTTGGTAGAGTACGTTGTATCAGGTTACTCACTGACCATGTCGAGACTATGTTGCTTGTCGGCAGCATTCGCATCCAATGTAGCTACGCTATCATTTATCCGTTGTGATTTGGTTGTAGTTTATCCTATGCAGCAATGCGTTCCTTCTGATACATGAGTGACAGCCGTCTAATGCTCTGGTTGTTTTTGGAATAGTTATGTGTTTCTTTTTCTTGTCCCAAATTATCGGTTGTGTGTAGACTAGTCCATTATGGCTTATTTTTTGCTATGGCGTGCAAGATTATGCTTTGGACAGCCGCAAAAAAAGTGCTTTGGAAAGGTCCTCTCCAGAGCTGGTCTTTGATTATTCCATTTACTCTGAATCCATGGCCAGTCAGTTAAGGCAAAAAAAAGAGCTGGCCTTTGATTATTTTATTTACCCCGAATCCAAGGTCAGTCAGTTCCCCGTTTCCCATTTTTCTTATTGGAACTAATTCTATATTATATTCTCCCTCGGTTGCATCTTTTTTGGCTAGAATTTGGTTGCTTGTCAAGAGTGTGTGGCATCAGATTGCACATATGCGGGGCTACACTATCATTTTATCCTATGTAATGATGCGTTCTTGCGGATACATGACGTCCGTCTTGGTTGTTTTGTGATGGCTAAGTGTTTCTTCTCTTCCCCCAAATTGTCACTTGTGTGTAGACTAGCCCATTATGGTGTCATTTTTTACTTAAATTGCAAGATTGTGCTATGGAGAGCTCCTGACCAGAGGTGCTCGTACGTTGCCTCTTCTCAAGGCAATATGTTCCAATCTTTTGTTCTGGTTCTTGTTTCTTCCCTTCTACTATTCTTTAGGTAAGCGAGTTTAGTTGGTGCTTCCACATGAACCTTTAGATTATAGCTGTACACTGTTATATTTTTCTTTTGTTATTAACTGAAGTCAAATGCTAAAGTTTTGTATCTTCGCACTGTTATATCTGTTATTGTGCTGAAATTTCAATGGGGCCCAAGAATAGCAACTTGTTTTGAACCTGTAATTGCTGCTACACCGAAACTTCATTGGCATCAAACTCTACTACTCAGTCTGCTTCTTTGTTCTGCATTCCCATGTTATCACTGCCAAGAAATCAGTTCTGGACTAAGAGAGCATGTTCTTTTCCCACACATGTCTATGATGTTAGAGAATAATAGTCACCCTTTTGTGCCCGAGTCATCTGACTACTGTGCTACCAATACCGAGGCCCTGCCGTGACTACTTTGTTACCGATGCTTTGTGTATGAAATGACTTTTGTTGCAACTCAAAGTTCTTTTTTGTTGCTGTGCAAGATGATAGAGCAATATCTTCATAAGCATGTAAATTGAGAGGTTGTTGTGTTGTAGAATCTGCTATGAGGTCACAGTGGTTCTGACATTCTTTGGTCGGCTCACGCTTTGAGCATCAGCAGCGGCAACTCTTGCAAAGCTATCGCCAAAACAGCATAAATATTACATTTCCATGGTCATGGTGCTATCTTTTGCTTCCAGTAGTAGTAGGTTTCAGGCAGCAGCTTGAGAATTTTGGCCTTTAGTACGAGTACAAGACTTCGTTACATCTATTCTTGACATCCAAACAACCAGTTGGAGATTGGGGAGTGGGGATTGGGTGGAGGGAAAGGTTTGCCAAATCCCTTTCCCATCTCCAATCCTCTTGCGGTTGGAAAACCGCTACTAGGAAACGAGCCCTTTGTTTCCTTTTCTTTTTCCATTTCATTGGTGCTAATTTATTGATGATATTCTCTGGTCACTGCACAGGAGGAAGAAGCAATAATCTCTGAGGTGCAGTCTCAACGGGTGGCGTGGGCTATGGGTCTCATGGGGCTGGAGGTTGAGAAGGAGGTGCTGGAAGAGCAGGCACCGAAGGAACTGGAGGAGTTCCATAGCATGCTTGCTGATGCGCTGCAGACGCCTTCATTCATGGGCTCGGGGAGCACAGACCACAAGTTCCTCACCCATTCTGGGCAGCTCGAGCTAGATGACATGGAGTAAAACCATTGAGTTACCACTGACTAGCTACCATATGCTTTGCTCGAATGTCTGGTAGACTCTGCTTCCATTTTGGCTGCCAAACCATCTATCTATCTTGGGGCAGGAATTAGTTTTATATTATGTAGGTTGGGTGATGAGAGTATGTCTCCCGTCTAATTGGTCACCATTTGCAGAAAGAACGGCCGTAGTTAACCGGTTTAGAAGTCGTGAGAACCTTTAATGGATGATGCTTTGCGGTTGCAGAATCGAACATGTAACCTACCTGGCTTCTGTTTATTAGTGTTGTTGCTTGATTTGCTAGTACGCATGTTGCTCCTTGTGCATGTTGTGTTATGTTCTTTTTTAGGGGTTTTTGCGGGGACATCTTTTGTTATGTTGTGTATACGGTTGATCTGATTCAGTCCCTCGACATTCGGTTTATATTATGTATCGCATTCGCTCGCCGAATTCAGCTGGACTTGTTTCCATGCACCGATCGAATCCGCCTGTTGCCACTGTTTATGGCTGCAAACAAGTGTTTTCTGTCGATGGAGTCCCATTGTAAGCAAAAAGAAATGCAGTGTGTGGTTTTGTCTTCAGTATTTATTATCTGAAAGCCTAGGAAGTCCACAGGTTTCTCTGTCTTTACTTGGGAATTGAATTAAGGTCTTGTTGAAGTAGCGGTGCAGATCAAGGGATGAACCGCTGAGTGCTTTTGCATGCGTGAACTGCAGAAGCAGTGCCCACGGTCCAATGGTCCATGGTGGTGGAGGCACTTGGCTGATTCGATCGATCAGGGATGCAGAGCAAAGTTGACAAGCACAGCAGCGATCCAGTTTCAGAGCAGAGCAGCATCCAGCACAGTAGCTAGCGATCCAGGAGCAGAGCAACTGTTTTTTCCCTCCAATCTCTGGTGTAAAAAACGCTCTTATATTATGGGACGGAGGGAGTAGTATTTAACGGCCATACTCCTAATTTTTGTTTTGAAACGTTCGTGTAGGCACGCACGTTACATCCTAACTTTTTTTTTTGGAGGATCGTTACATCCTAACTTAAAATATACTACTCGAGAAGTAGTGGAGCATGCCCGAAAACTGACGGCATGGCCCCGTCCAGATACTTTTTTTTGAGAAAACAAATGCTATTTATGTGCATCATAAAAAAAATGTGGGTAAGTATGTGCATCATCTGAACTTGTTTTCATAAACGCAGTGTACTATTTTTTGCGAGAATAAATACAGTGCGTACCACGATAGTAACTTCTCACGAACTTGTTGTTCATAGTAAACACCGGCTAGTGCCTGTAAAAATCGTTGTTAAAACAAAAACTATATCCACAACAATAAGATGACAGGAGGCTTTCCCTGGCAAAATAGAAGAAGATGATGACGCGAGGTTAGGTTGCGATTAGCTTGGCCGGGCATCCGTGCATGCAACACCAGACAATCAGTCTAGGTAGGGAGGTAGGACATCCGTGCATGCGACACCAGCCACAGTACAACGCGTTGGTCCAAGTGGCACCAGAAGGTGCACACAAACACACATCAGGTAGTGTTGGATTAATTATGCATCTATGAGATGCCATTAGCAGAATCTAATTGCATCTAGATCACCTCACAACATGAACAGAGAAGGATTTAGGGTTTCTTTACATGTCACGGGAGTGGACATGATCGCCTGCTCGGTGCAGGCGTGATGCAGGGGTGATGTAGTCGAAGTAGATGTTCTCCTCGACGTCCTGATTCCTTCAGGACGCCACCGGGACTGGCCGGGGACGGCGGCGGCGGCTGGCTTTGGTCTTCCCGTCGCTGCAGCGCTCCCCCTGATCGGATGGGGTGAGAGAATATCGGGAGGGGAGTGAAACCGTACGTGAATTGTGATCACGCAGGTGGCCAGCTCTCTCCTGTATCCTTTTATATGGCGCTGGCGACAGGGGACCCAAAACCTGAGTTGGTTTTTGGGCGCCCCCGATCAGGGCGCATTAGTTCTGATCGAGGCTCACGTACGTTGGTACGTGGACCCTTCACTTATCGTTATCCCTTCTTTCCCTTTTTTCGGTTAGACTAATAGATCTAATCTAGCTTGTTTAAGCCGTCAGATCAAAACCAACATTCTCCCCCTTGATCGTTAGGCTTAACTTCATTCGCCCATTCTACATAGGAATGATGTACCAAAGTGAGGTGTTACAACAGCTCAAAACGCCATAGAACCTCAACACTTATAGTACACCCGCCTATTTCGAAATGGAAAACATTTTACTAATTGGGGAGTGGTTTATTTTAATGGTCCTCTTATTCCAGAATCATCAGGCCTCCAGTAGTCCCATGCCGGCAACATGCTCACGAAAGATACTGGGTGGTAAGCCTTTTGTTAGCGGATCCGCAAGCATATGCTTCGTTCTTATATGTTTAACATCAACTGTTTGATCCTGAATTCTATCTTTCACAACACGATACTTTATGTCAATGTGTCTGGCAGCATTACTTGACCTGTTGTTACTCGTATAGAAAACTGCTGGTTCATTATCGCAGTACAATAAAATTGGTTTAGATATGCTGTCAACCACTTTAAGTCCGGGTATAAAATTCTTTAGCCATACAGCCTGCCCGGTGGCCTCATAACATGCTACAAATTCTGCTTGCATCGTAGATCCAGCAGTTAACGTTTGTTTGGAGCTTTTCCACGATATAGCTCCTCCCGCGAGTGTGAATATATAACCTGACGTGGATCTCATACTATCCACACACCCGGCAAAATCAGAGTCTGAATAACCAACAATTTCTAGGTTATCAGTTCTTTTATATGTAAGCATGAAGTCCTTAGTTCCTTGCATATAACGCAAGACTTTCTTTGCAGCCTTCCAGTGGTCCGGTCCTGGATTTGATTGGTATCTGCCAAGCACCCCGGTTACAAAACATAAGTCTGGGCGTGTACACACTTGAGCATACATGATGCTTCCAACAGCTGAAGCATAAGGAACCGACTTCATCTGATCAGTTTCACATTGGTTCCTCGGACATTGAAATGTCCCAAACTTATCGCCCTTAACTATAGGAGTAGGTGAGGGTGAGCACTTATGCATATTGAATTTTTTCAGTACTCTCTCAAAGTATGCCTTTTGAGATAGTCCTAACGTTCCTCTGGACCTATCTCGACGAATCTCGATGTCGAGGACATACGAGGCTTCACCAAGATCTTTCATATCAAAACTGGATGACAGTAAATTCTTGGTCTCATGCAGCATATCCTTATCGCTACATGCCAACAATATGTCATCAACGTATAGGACTAAAAATGTGAACCTACTGCCCTTAAACTTAACGTATATGCAGTTGTCCACAACATTTTCGGTGAAACCAAAAGTTTTGATAATTTTATCAAACTTGAGGTACCACTCTCTTGAAGCTTGCTTCAAGCCATAAATTGATTTTTTTAGACGACATGCTAAATGTTCCTTTCCTTCCACAACAAAGCCTTCTGGCTGAGCCATGTAGACATCTTCTTTTAAGTCACCATTTAAAAATGCTGTTTTAACATCCATTTGGTGTAGTTCCAGGTCGTAATGAGCTACTAATGCCATTATGATTCTGAAAGAATCCTTGGTTGACACAGGAGAGAAAGTTTGCTTATAATCAATGCCTTCTCTCTGTGTATACCCTTTTGCCACTAGCCTTGCCTTGAACCGTTCGACATTCCCTTTGGAATCATACTTGATTTTGTAGACCCACTTGCAGTCTACTTTCTTAGCTCCATCGGGAACTTCTACTAAGTCCCATACGTCGTTTGAGCCCATAGATTTCAACTCGTCTTCCATGGCAACCAACCATTTGGACGAATTTTCGCTTTTAATGGCTTCCTTATATGAGGTTGGATCCTCCACCTTTCCCATATCATTCATGTCCTCCATCAAAAAAGTGATATAATCATCTGATATGGCTTTCTTCCTCTCACGCCGTGGTCTACCCATGGGCGGAGGTGGTGGTGGAACATCATCATTTTCATTATTTTCTCGGAGATCCTCATTTGTGTTTGGATTCTCATTATTAGTTTCTGGATCACCATTCGACTGAGAGACTGAACCGTGAGATTCAGGATCATCAGATGTCACATTTCTTCGTATTGGAAAAACAATCTCTTGGATAGTCGGGGATGGTACACAAACCCGCTTCTCCTCAAGATCGATCTCCCTTAAATTTGTGACCTCATTATCCTCAAAAAATACCGCTTGTCTAGTCTCCACAAACTTGGTGGTGTGACTTGGACAATAAAAACGATATCCCTTTCCCCTATGAGGGTATCCAACGAAGAAACAACTAACTGTTTTTGGATCCAATTTCTTAAGTTGTGGATTGAAAACTTTAGCTTCAGCAGGGCAACCCCACACCCGTAAGTAATTCAAGCTCGGTTTCTTTCCCGCCCACATCTCGTAAGGTGTGTTAGGTGCTGACTTAGTTGGAGCAAGATTTAGTATGTGTGCAGCTGTCTTTAATGCCTCTATCCAAAGGCTTACTGGTAAACTCGAGTGACTAAGCATGCTTCGCACCATATCCATAAGGGTGCGGTTGCGGCGCTCGGCCACACCATTTTGTTATGGTTCACCAGGCATTGAGTACTGAGCAATGATTCCATTTTCAGATAAGAACTTGGCAAAAGGTCCAGGAATCTGCCCATAAGGAGCATGCCTACCATAATACTCTCCCCCGCGATCAGACCGTACAACTTTGATTTTTGCGTTCAGTTGATTTTCAACCTCCGCTTTATAGACTTTGAATTTCTCCAAAGCTTCCGATCGGTCACGTATGGGATAAATATACCCATAGCGGGAAAAGTCATCTGTGAATGTAATGAACGAATCAAAACCATCTACAGACTTAACATTAAGGGGTCCACATATGTCGGTGTGAATTAATTCTAAAACCCTTGTGGCTCTAACTGCTCCTTTCTTAATTGTTTTTGCAAATTTTCCTTTAATGCAGTCGACACATTTGTCTGCATCTGAGAAGTCTAATGGGAGGAGTATTTCATTTTTAACTAAGCGTTCCATTCTCCCCCTCGAAATGTGGCCCAAACGACAATGCCACAATTTCGAAGAATTACTTACTCCTTTCCATTTCTTCTCAACATTAATTTCATCACTCACATGCATAACTGAATCATTATGAAGAGATAACATGTATAGTTGGCCTCGTCTAACACCGATGCCTACATTCTTATTACATTTGATCAAAGCAAATTGTTTCTTGCCAAAATGACACTCATACATATCATCATCTAAACGAGAAACTGAAATCAAATTCCTACTTAAGGTAGGCACATAAATAACATTATTCAATCTAAGAGTGTGGCCAGTGTGTAGCTCCAACGTGAGAGATCCCACAGCTTCAACATCGGCCTCAACTCCGTTCGCAACCTTAAGCTTTCTTGTTCCTCCTCTTATGGTTTGGATCGTATCGAATCCCTGCATAGAGTTAGCAACGTGAGTGGTTGCCCCTGAATCAATCCACCATGACTTTATTGAAAAATCAACATAAAGTGATTCATCTACAAAAGTAATTTCATCAATACCTCTTTTGTTCATCCATTTTAGAAAGCCTGGGCAGTCCCTTTGATAGTGTCCCTCTTCTTTGCAGAAGTTACAAGCATTTTCTCCAGCAGTGGAGCTGCTAGGAGCAGAAGAACCACCGGCTTCTTTACCCTTGAATGCCTTAGGGTTGAATGGCTTAGTGCCTTCTTTCTTGACTTGCCTTTTCTGAGGCTTAGGGAAACCTTGTCCGTCATGCTTTCTCTTGTTAGAGCCAACATGAAAGACATGGTCTTTCTTCTGCCTCATGATCCTTTCTTCCTCCTGGACGATCCTTGCGGTCATCTCAGAGAGTGGCCATTTTTCCTTTAGAGAGTTATAGTTGACCTTAAATTGTTCAAACTCTTCAGGAAGAGACTCAAGAATAATTATGACAAGAAGGGCTTCACTTAAAGAACACTCCAAAGCCTTAAGCTTGGTGAAAGCATTTACCACCCTCAATATGTGCTGCCTAACATTTCCGTCAATAGTGTATTTCTGAAGAAGTTTAGCAAAAAGCTCATGAGCATACACTTTGTCGGAGCCTTTAAATTGCTCCTCCATTTCAGTGAGGAAATCTTTAGCAGTATCTTTCTTAGGGAGTGCTTCAGAAATGTCCGGCGATATTGTCGCTTTCATGATGAGAAGCGCAATATGGTTGGACTTATTCCACTTTTCCATCTTAACATCATACTCCTTCTTGAGTTCTGCATACCCTGTGACACCTGCCACAGGTGCCACAGGTTTTTCTTCCCTCAAGGCATAGTCAAATTCATTACAACCGAAACATAATTCGACTTGGGACTTCCAACGAGGGAAGTTACTCCCCGTAAGTGGTTCGATCGTGTCGGACCGGAATGGAGCGGAAGCTGAAATCATCATAAAAGTTCATAAGTAAACTTGCATGATTATAAATTTACGTTGGTAAATAAACAAACATGCCAAGTATTTAATTTCAACTCCATGTCAAAACACCGTTGGGCAGAAAAAAACATGAAATTAAAATATCATAGGGGATGACTCATAATAATAAAACAACGTTGGTCCGAATTAAAATTAGAGTCATTTCATTCTCAATTTAAACATCAACATAAAAAAAATATTATCATTATTTGATGTCTAAAAAAGGTTCATCATCCAAAAACACATAATAAATCCTGAATAAAATATCTCGTTGGTTCAATTTTACCCAGAATAATAATGTGTTCATTATATTTTTATGCATTTTCTGTTTTAAACGGTGCAAAAACATAATAACTATTAACTTTAACGCACCGGAAAAACAGAAAATGGCGACACAGATTTTGGCCCAAGAACCCCACGGCTGTCCGAAATGCAGCTCAGTCCAGTAGCGTTTTTTTTTGCTGGACCGAAACAACCTGGGCTGAAGCCCGCGGCCGGATATGGCCCGTTAAACCCCCGACGGCCCGGCTGGGAGCCGCACGTCGCTTACAGCCATTCAATTGAATCGGACGGTCCGTATCGCTCCCGATCGGAACAAAACAGCCGCCCGATCCAGAACCCTAGCTCAGTTCCCCCGACCCCCCCGCATCTCAAGCTCGCGAAGAGAGCGGCGGCACTACGGCGGCTCGAGGCGCGCCGGCCATGGCGGCGCGGCGGCTGCGCTCGCCGGAGGAGCGTGCAGCAGGATGAATCCCGGGCGCTCCCCCGTCGAACGTTGCCCCGGCGTCCGTGTAGATGGCACATCAAGGAGGGAGGAGGGACGCCGGCCACCGCGGCATGAGGAGCAACGGCGACTTGCTCGGCGTCGGCCAAGACAAGGGCGCGTCCATTCGGGCGGAGGCGGCGGCGGCTCAACTGCGTTCCGCGCGTCGTCCCGAGGACGGCGGCGTCGCGGCGTCTTCGCCCTCGCGCAACGGTGGGCGCTGCACGGGCCCCGAAGGGAACAGGCGAGTACGCGGCACATTAGGTGAGGATTTCATCTCATTCTCCCCAGAAATCGTATTCATCAGAGCTTAATTGGTGAAAAAAAACATGCTTAATTGAAAAATTAGGGCTCTACCGAAATTGAGGATTTTTTCTAGGGTTCTTGATGTGGGGATTCTACTGTTTGTATAGTGTTCAGACCTCTGCCTTCTAATGTGCTTAGCAAAAAAAAAAGAAACCAGTACTTAAACATGATTTATTCTTATCCGTGACAGAACCATGAGCATTAAGGGTATCACATAATTATTTGCAGATGGCAATTGGCATGAACAGCAAACAGTAGCATGAGCATCAGGCTAAAACTTTAAATCTTGATCATAAAAAACCCTAATCCTGACTTGATCTAAACTTGATGTTGATCTACAGATCAATAATATAGGGACCTAATGCAATCAGAATTGGCGACTGATACCATTGTTGGATTAATTATGCATCTATGAGATGCCATTAGCAGAATCTAATTGCACCTAGATCACCTCACAACATGAACAAAGAAGGGTTTAGGGTTTCTTTACATGTCACGGGAGTGGACATGATCGCCTGCTCGGTGCAGGCGTGATGCAGGGGTGATGTAGTCGAAGAAGATGTTCTCCTCGACGTCCTGATTCCTTCAGGACGCCACCGGGACTGGCCGGGGACGGGGGCGGCGGCTGGCTTTGGTCTTCCCGCTGCAGCGCTCCCCCTGATCGGATGGGGTGAGAGAATATCGGGAGGGGAGTGAAACCGTACGTGAATTGTGATCACGCAGGTGGCCAGCTCTCTCCTGTATCCTTTTATATGGCGCTGGCGACAGGGGACCCAAAACCTGAGTTGGTTTTTGGGCGCCCCCGATTAGGGCGCATTAGTTCTGATCGAGGCTCACGTACGTTGGTACGTGGACCCTTCACTTATCGTTATCCCTTCTTTCTCTTTTTTTTCGGTTAGACTAATAGATCTAATCTGGCTTGTTTAAGCCGTCAGATCAAAACCAACAGGTAGTAATACAACCAAGAGCGGGAGGTGAAATGAGAGGGATTTGGGGCATGATCGGAGTCTCGCCGCTCCACGGACTCGGCTCCCGGAGCGGGTGAAGTTTCAGCTGAAAACAACGGAGTGAAGAAACAGATGCTCGGCAGATTCTTGTATTTCTCGGTGCGGTAGATTCCCGGAAAGGCACTTGATTTGATCTTTCAGTGAAGGGAGACCAAAGATATTTGATTTGATTCGATCTGGCACCTGTCGTGTGACGAAGCGCAACCCGGCCGTCGAATCTCTCACGTCTGCAAGTCAAAGTCAAATCAGATTTTTTTTTGCGGGTCAAACTCAATTAGATTGTACTCCATATATCTTACGCAACTACACGTGGATCGTATGATTGTATACAAGCGGCAGCGACTTGTCTCACCCTCAGTAATACACAGGTACACAGAGCGCACGTCCAGATGCCATGCATGATGCATTCATCATTCTTTTTTTAGGGGAAACATCAAATATATGAAGCAAAGTTGGGAATTTCGTCCGCTAACACACTAAGGATACAGTCAGGCGGCGACATCCGCCATTCAACACACACCTCGTCCCCTACTGCTAGCTTAGCCAGAATATGAACTGCCTTGTTCGCAGTCCTGCGTCTCCAAGAAACCTTACAGCCATGCCATTCGCGCATCAACCTTTTGATGTCTTCAACAATCGGGCCTGCCACCGAGAGATTCCTGCCAGATCCATTGATCATGCTCACCGCTTCTCTGCAGTCCATCTCCACCAGCAACGGTTGCACTCCGAGCTCGCGCCCAAACAGCAGCGCTTGTCTGCACGCCTTCAACTCCACCAGCTCAGGCTTTGATGTGTGCGGGAAAAACTGGGCCAACGCCCCCCGGAAAGCTCCTTCATGATCGCGGAGAACCACTCCCCCACCCCCATTTCCAGAAGATTTGGAGGTGGCCCCGTCCACATTGGCCTTCATCCATCCCGGCGTCGGCGCCTGCCACGGCTCGGGCGCCGGTTTTGTAGCTTCCCTGGCTTTCTTCTTCACCACCTCGTTCCACTCGTCCATGAACACGGAAACAGAAGCGGCAACATCCGGGGCAGCTTTGATTCGAGTGCCTTCCCTCGTCTCGTTCCGGGCAAGCCACAGACCATAGACACCCTGCATGAGCATTTCCCTTTCTTCGTCCCTGGCCTCACCCATCCAGCCCCAAAGCCATCGCCCAACAGCATGATTGGACGAAATCCCGGCCGGCAGAAAGCTTGGTACAACACATTTCCTGTCCGCCAACTCTTGCCAGAACAGCGTTGAGTGATAGCAAGACCAAAAGCGATGTAGCAAACTCTCCTCCCTACCACACACCGGGCAGAAGACCCCTGGCTTAATCCGTCTCCGGTGCAATTCAGAACCAGTAGCCAATCCATTAGACATGAGTCTCCAGGTATGAACTTTAACCTTATTGGGCACATGAGAGCTCCACATCGCAAGCCAGTTTCTATGAGTCACCACCGAAGACGACGGCCCCGGCCGTCCGGACGCCGCCCTTCTCATGCTCATTGCCAGGTGGTACGCAGATCGAACCGTGTACTCACCATCTTTAGTGTAGTTCCAGGCCAGGATATCCTCCACTCCATTCCCTCCCATCGGAATCTGCTTTATGTCCACAGCGTCTTCAGGAGAGAACATACCATCGAATTTAGCTTCGTCCCACATGCGACCATCCTCGGTCATTAGGTCAGCCACCCGCGTAGTACCCTGAATGAAAGTCTATCCCAGTGGCCGTAGTGAGCCCTTCCTAGGGATCCAATTGTCGTGGTGGATGAGGATTTTGGACCCATCCCCAATCCTCCACACCAATCCCTCCCTCAGAAGGTCTCGACCATGGAGGATACTCCGAAAGGTAAAGGACCCGTTGGAAGGGCAGGTAGCAGACATGATAGACGAGTCTTTAAAGTATCTCGCGCGGAGCACCCTGGCACACAACGAATCGGGAACTTGCATGAGCCTCCATGCTTGCTTCCCCAGAAGAGCTTGATTGAAGGCTTCGAAATTTCTGAATCCCATACCACCCTCTCTCTTTGGCATACACATTTTGTCCCATGCAACCCAATGCACCTTGTTTTCACCATGAGCTGAACCCCACCAGAAGTTGGAAGAGATGGATGTCAGGTTCCGGCACGTTTTCTTCGAGAGTTTGAAACAACTCATGGTGAATGTCGGTGTCGCTTGCAACCCAGATTTGTTCATAACTTCCTTGGCAGCTTTGGTAAGCCCTTGACCCTTCCAACCAATTACTTTGCCCTTAGCACTCTCCTTGACATACTTGAAGGTCCCATCCTTGGATCTGCCCACCGCCGTTGGGAGACCCAAGTACTTCTCGCTCAGCGCTTCAGAGTTAATCCCAAGAACTCCTTTCAGAGCAACCTTGTTGTCTTCATGGCATCCTTTCCCGAAGAAGATAGAAGACTTCTGAAGGTTTACCCTCTGCCCGGACGCACCTTCATACACTTGCAAAATATTCCTGAGGGCCTCCATGTTGCCTTGTGAACCCTCCAAGAAAACAATGCTATCATCAGCAAACAATAGGTGAGTAACTTGGGGGCCAGTGCCGCCAAAAGACACGCCACAAATGCGATTATCTTGCTGAGCCTTCTTCAACAAGGCCGAGAACCCTTCCACACAAAACAGAAACAAGTACGGAGACAGCGGGTCACCTTGTCTGAGGCCCCTAGATGGCAGAAACAGCTCCGAAAGGCCTCCGTTGAGCTTCACAGAAAATCTGGCTGACCGGACGCATCTCATAATCATGTCAATCCACCCTTGGGCAAAACCGATCCGCTGTAATACTCGCTCCAGAAACGACCATTCAACACGGTCATAGGCCTTCATCATGTCTAGTTTGACGGCACATAACGGTTTCTTCCTCTTCCGTTGCCTAATAGCATGCACACATTCATACGCTACCAACACATTATCAGTAAGCAGACGCCCAGGGACGAAAGCACTTTGCTCCTCTGAAATCATGACCGGCAAGAGACCCTTCAACCTGTTTGCAAGGACCTTAGCAGCAACCTTGTACAGAACATTACACAGACTAATAGGTCGAAACTGGGAGAGCAGCTCCGGTGACTTGACCTTGGGGATCATCACAATGACAGTGTCATTGAACGTCTCCGACGTGGCTCCTCCTTGGAGGAAGTCACGCACAGCAGCACAAACGTCGCCCTTTAAAAGAGACCAGTGTCTCTGATAGAAGAGGGCGGGGAATCCATCGGGACCCGGCACCTTCGTGGCACCCATTTGGAATAGTGCACCTTCAATCTCCTCGTCAGATATTGGAGCAGTCAGCTTGCTGTTCATGTCATTGGTGACCACTTCGTCCATTAGCTCAAGCACCCTATCAGCCCCCTACGATCCTTCGGACCTGAAGAGATTAGCATAGAATGAGGCAGCCATAGTTCGCATCTCGTCATCCATAGTGCACCTGCTGCCATCCTCCCTCCGAAGAGCCCGCACTGTATTCTTCCTCTTCCTATGGCTTGCCCGGTTTTGAAAGTATCTAGTGTTCTGGTCGCCCTCTTGCAGCCAACCCACCCTGGAACGTTGTTTATACATAATCTCCTCCCTCTCATAAAGCTCATGCAATTGCCCCTCCAAGTCACGGACCTCCAGTGAGGATCCAGAGAGCAACGCAGGATGCCTCGCAGCCTCCAGGTCGATCTTGAGCTGCTTAATCTGTCTTCGAACCGAGCCGAAGACCGCACGCCCCCATTGCTGAAGCTCAGTGGACATGGCTTGCAGATTGTTACACATTTGCATGGCGCCTTGACCCTCCGAGGCCACATCCTGCCAAGTAGCCGAAACAAACCCTGAATAGCTCTCATGTCTTGCCCACATTTCCTCATACATAAATCTCCTTGATCCGCTAGCAGTAGAGCCAGGAGCCGTCTCCCTCACTCTAACTACAATGGCATTATGGTCTGATTCCTCCGTAATAACATGTTCCACATCTGTATCCGGAAACATTGACATGAATCCATCATTGCACACGGCCCTGTCCAACCGGACTTGAACATTATCCTCGCCCTCCCGCTTGTTGTCCCATGTGTAAGGATAGCCATGGAACCCTAGATCAGCGAGCCCGCAGTCATCCAAGCAGCCTCGAAACTCATCCATCTGCGCAAAGCTTCTAAGGTTACCTCCATGTTGCTCAGACAACAAGAGTGCTTCATTGAAATCACCCAAGCAGATCCAAGGCAGGTCATCCTGTCTCCGTAAGTATCTAAGGGCAGACCAAGACTTAGCTCGAAGCTCGTTCGAGGCTCGCCATAGAATCCAGTGATTCTAAAAGCACGACCATCAAAAACCACGGTGGCATCAGTAAAGTACTGACACCAAGGTCGAACGGATACCTGCACGTGATCTCTCCACCACAAAGCCATACCACCACTCCTCCCGTTGCAATCCACAGCCACTCCTTCTCGGAACCCCAGACTCCACTTCACCTTCTCCATAGCCCTAGCCTTCTTCTTTGTTTCGCATAAGAACACCACCGCTGGGTTGTGGGACCGTATCAGGTCTCTGAGCTCGCCCACTGTCGGGTCCAACCCCAGCCCCCGACAGTTCCAGGCAAGAAGATTCATGGCTCCCGGCGGCCCCGATCCTCGGGGTCCGCCGATCCTTCTCCCTTCTCCGAGATGCGGTTGAACACTGAAGACGTCTTGCGCCTTGTATCACGAACAAACACATCCTGTGCCTCCTGCCTCTCATAGTCACCTTTAGCAACCCAAACCTGTTTCGGCCTCCTCTTCCTATTGTCATCACCCTGCTGTTTGTACGAAGAAGAGTTACCCAGTGGAAACTCTCCTCCTCGACGCGGTTTCCTGATGTAGTAACCCTTCCGTCTACCCCCCTGCATATGCATGTCCCCCCTTCCATGCAAACCGGGTCTCCCATGCATACCAGGTTCAACCCACCTCTCGTACTGCGTGTGCATGTACTCCGGTTGCCGCCCCCTGTAGCTGTCTGCACCTTTTTCCCATCTGTCAGCATGCTCATCCCGATCTCCAGCACCAACTCTCTGCGAATTCTGCTCAAGCAACTTTCCCCTAAGATTTTCCTCCCTCCTTTGCTCGAGCCCGTGACGAAGGTCAGCTCGCCCTCGGTTTCGGCACCCTTTCCATTGCCCTGCCTCTGAAGCCCGCCAGTGCGGTGTGTTCCAGAGCTAGCAAAATCTTCAGAAAGATTCCTCTTTGTTGGCAGATCTCTCATGCGCGGATACGTGTTCCTCTCCCGAGCATCCTCATGACCGCGCACGCTGGCAAAACTGTTGCTACTGCTAGCTGCTGCAGTAGCCGAACCATCCTTGCCAGAATTGTTCCTGCCCGGCGAGGCACGGAGCCACTCCCCCCATTGAATGGATGAATCTTTGGGTGGGTTGCAAACTCCGCCCCTATGCACCAGCCGGCCACACTCGAAGCAGAAATGGGGGATCTTCTCATAGTGAAAATCATACCACGTGCCCTCCCGATCATCCTTCGTAGCCTTCAGATTAAAGCAGCGAATTAGAGGCTCAAACACGGATATGCAGGCTCTGACCCGGAGATGCTGTCCTCGAGCAATACCCTCACTATCACAATCCACCCTCACCGCATCGCCAAGCCAGTTGCCCAGCGCCCTACCGAAGGCCTCGGTACGTTTGTCCGGAGGCAAATCGTCAACCCTGACCCAGACATCAATCTTGTCAAACACCATCTCTGATGGCCTCACAGATCCCTCATAGTCTTTCATTATCAACACACAGAAATCGAACTGCCAGGGGCCATTGTTTAACACATGCTTCCAGTCCCCCTCGCTCCCAAAGTGAACAACAAAGATATTTGAGCCCATATCTCTGAACTTCGCATCCTTGTGCAATCCCCAAGCACGGGGCATCGTCCTCTCAAGCACAGATTTCTTCATGGGCCGGGATGAGCATACCTTTCCAACAGCAGACCATCTTGTCGCCTTTGGTTGAGCCTGATCCGCCTCCTCGAAGACAAGCCCGTCTGCTTCCTTGTCCAGAAGAGCCATCCCGCCCAGCCGAGCCGAGAGACTTGCTGCAGGATCCGGGGTTTTGCACTCTGCCGGGGAATTGGGAGACCCCGGGCCTGCAGATCGCCCCATCCTCTTCTCCGGCGTGGATTCCACCCCCGCCTTCATCGAGTCCGGGGTCACCGATTTCCCCATCTCCACAGCAGTCTTGCCGCTATCCCTCTCCGCCATTAGCACCGCCCCTGGCAGAGGGAAACAGCACCGCCGAACCAGCAACTAGGATGCGCCGTCACAGCCCTAGTCATCGTCGGAAGCCAACCTCACCCCCAGCAGAAAACCCTAACCCTAGCGTTGAAGCCCGATCGCCTCGCAATCGCCTCCAACCGCCTCAGCGTTTTCCCTGTGGTGGACCCGCTACAATACATCAATCAGCGCTCGGTCGAAAAACAATCCTCTCGATCTCATGTTGGCAGGCATTCATCATTCGACGATCGTGCCTAGCACGTAAGTACTATTCCCTCCGTTCTAAATTACTTGTCTTGGATTTGTCTAGATACGGATTTATATAGACTCATTTTAGTGCTAGATACATCCGTATCTAGACAAATCTAAGACAACTAATTCGGAACGGAGGGAGTATGTGCCTGGTACGCTGCGTATAAAATGCATGCATACTGAATGGGCGATCGATCGAGAACGTGCATGCATGCCCTCATGGCATCGACGGCGCGCACCGGCCTCCGGAAGAACATTAAAGAGAAAAAGTCTCCTACAGAGTCCATCTTTCTTCTTCATAAAAGTCGATATTTACATGCTCCTTTTACTTCCATTTGTCTTTACGGTGTTTTGCTCTTCTCTTTTTGAATGCCTCCTCCATGGCTCAAAAAGCTTCCTTTGTTACGTACTACTCTCTCCGTTCGGAATTACTTGTCGCGGAAATTGATGTATCTAGATGTATTTTAGTTTTAGATACATCCATTTTCGAGACAAGTAATTCCGAACGGAGGGAGTACCTCCCATCCGGCATACAGAACCCCACCGTAGTTTCTTAGTTATAAACGGGCGGTCAAAGTTTGTCAAAATGCGTGGAGAACCTGTATATAAGCTAGGAGGGATGGGAATACGCACGATCGAAGAACAAAGATGAGAATTTTACCCATGGACATGGACAAAGATATCCTTGCGTACCCCATCCAAATGAGCTGGGTTTGAATACATTTTTGCACCTGTATTTGGAGTAAGTTTATGTTGTTTAGCTGAAACACGAGCGTGTACATATGGGCTTAATGCCAACGTTGATTACATGGTTGAGGTTACATAAGTTAGTTTTGATTTCTATGGTTTAATATACAACTGTACAACAGATAAGATCAAGCCAAACTCAACTGAAAGATCACATCTAAGACACACATACTCACGCACTAATACCCCTAGACAACATATTTCAACATCCCCTGTCAACCACAACTTATTTAAGTTGATATTGAGTCTGCAAGCTTCTAGCTGTTTCACAGACAGGGCTATGGTAAAACCATCTGCAACTTGGTCACCCATGGGAATAAAACGAACATGTAACAACTTACTTGCAACTCTTTCTCGTACAAAATAACAGTCCACTTCTACATGCTTCGTTCTTGCATGACACATTGGGTTAGCGTAGAAATATATTGCTCCAAGATTATTACACCATAACGATGCAACCTTTTAGACGATCTATACCCAGTTCCATTAATAACGTCGGAATGTAGATTACTTCAGCAGTTGCCGTTGCAAGGGATTTGTATTCATCATCTGTACTAGACTTGGTTGTGGCTTGCTTTCGAGCACTCCTGGAAACAAGATTACATCCAAAAAACACTGCAAAGCCAATAGTTGACTTTCTGTCATCTTGACAACCTGCTCAATCAGCATCAGACAACACACTGGGAAGTGTAGAATTTGAGTGCACAAGCCTTAGTCCAAAACTTGATGTATACCTCAAATCAAATATGTAAGAATTTAGCGGCCATAGGTACGCAGATGGATACTACTTTAGTTGTAGATTACTTCAGATGGAAGAGAAAGATTACCATCCATCTTCTATCTGCTGTTTTTTTAAACGTTCGTGTAGGCGCGCGCTGTTGTGGATTTGTCACGGCAGATGTCCTGGTGTAAGTACTTAGTCGTGAAGCCAACGCATCTATGTGATAGCTTGAGAGGGGTTGATCGGAATCGAGAGACGCAACACGAGACAAGGGTTTAGACATCTTCGGACCCCAGGAAACATCATCCGGTAATAGCCCTACATGTTGTTTGTGGGTAGGTCTCATTATGCTTATGAGGGAGTCGCCACATAAGTCGGCCCTCCTAGTTATGTCTAGCCTTAAGATTATTCAACCTCTCCTCTTGGGGTGCCCTGCCCCTCCTTATATAAGTTCAAGGGCGGGTTACATGTAGAGTCAAACTCGGATTAGGACTTAACCTCTTTTGACGTCTTACCATGGGCTTCTTACGTCTTGGGCTTCTTAACGTAAGCGAGCCTACAATCTGGCTTATAATTTGACTTATAATCTGACTTATCAATTTGGCTTACCATCAGGCTTAACTGTCTGGCTTAATTGTCTGCCGGCTTACCATGCTTAACTGTCCGCCGACTTACAATGCTTAACTGTCCGCTGGTTCAGCTGGACTTGCTTCCGTGCGCTGATCAAATCTGCCTTTTGCTGTTGTTTATGGCTGCAAACAAGTGTTTTCTGTCGATGGAGGCCCATTGTATTGTAAGCAAAAAGAAATGTAGTGTGTGGTTTTGTGCCTTCAGTATTTCTCTGAAAGCCTAGGAAGTCGACATGTTTCTTTGTCTATACTTCGGGAATTGAATTAAGGTCTTGTTGAAGTAGCGGTGCAGAGCAACTGTTTTTCCCCTTGTTGCTTGCCAGATTCGATCATTCTCAGAAACAGAATTTTCGAAATCGCAGCTGCAAAGCTTGTTGCATCCTTCTAATTAGATCGGCATTCTCTCTCGCAATCTAGGAGGGCAGCACGGTTTCGAACTCACGATTTCCTTTGGGAAGTCCAGCAGGGGCGGTTCCAAGCTCTGATATATTTAGCGGCCATAGGTACGCAGATGGATGCTGCTTTAGTTGTAGATTGCTTCAGATGGAAGAGAAATATTACCATCCATCTTCTATTTGTCTATTTGCTTTTTTCTTTTGAAACGTTCGTGTAGGCGTGCGCGTTAGAGTCTAACTGAAACCGGTGGGTTGAACTTGAACTACTGGAGAAGTAGTGGGGGCCCCACCCATATGCTTTTTTGGTGAACATGGAGTCAAATCTACTCCACGTCTCTAACTTTTTTGTGTGAAAACAAAGAGCTGTGCTACGAATCAGCCGGATGATTTCATAGAGAAATCATCCGCCTGCCCAGCCGTCAGATTAGCGCACTGGGGCCGTTCGATGCGGACGAGACTTGCCTGCTCCCTCCGCGTGTGCCCATTCGTGCTCCCGCGTACGTGGCTTGATTTGATTGGAACAAAATAAGGCCCGACCCCACCCCCTTAAAATCAGGGAGGGAGATGATTAAATTAGAAAAAGAAAAAGAAAAAAGACAACCGTAGGATGAAGTGGGAGCACAGATGGGAGCATGGGGAGGGAGCAGGCAAGCCGGATCCGTTCGATGCAGCAATTCCACCACAGCAGACCATCTTCAACGCAACGGGGTGTCAGCTCCTCTGCAGCACGGCGCGGCGCGACCATAGCTCCAAAGCAGCGCCGACGACATCCGATGAAGCTCCATTGCAGCCCCGGCGAAGCTCGAACACAGCACCAATGGCGTCTCCATTGCAGCCCGGCTATGCTTTCGGCGGCCCGGCGTTGCTCCATTGCAACACCGGCAGCGCTCCCAACAGCTTCAACGCAACATCGCCGAAGTTTCAGCACCTCCGTCGCCCACTCGCCGCAGGTCACCGTCGCAACATCGGCGACTTCCATTGCAACTCAGGCGGTGCTCCCAATAGCTTTCAAGGAGAATCCCCTCGAACGCGGACCACCCCGCAACACCGGCCGCTCCCGCTGCGGCGACGACGCTGCATCGGTATGCTCTGCAGCACCGGGTGCTCATCGGTAGCACCATCGCGCTTCTCAACACCGGCAGCAGCAAGGCCGCGCCGTGAACTGCAGGCCGACGCGGGGTGCTGCAGCCTGCAGGTCGCAGCCGGGTGCTGCAGCAGCTTGTTCTGACGAGGGCTGATGGCGGAGATGCCGGGCAGCTTGCTCTGACGAGGGTAATGGCGAAGTGGTGGACGGATGTTGCGTCGAGACGGAGGTAGGAGAGGATGGAGAGAAAGGGGATCTCGCTCCATCGCTGGTAGGTGAAAAAGGAACGAGCCACTCGCTAGAGACAAGGGACTGTGCGGGTGCGTGACATGGCCCACGAGGACGCGTGGCGGCTGGGCGACACGCCTGAATTCTCGAGAAATCAGCCGGATGTTTTAGATCGTTTTCCAAAACAAATGCTATTTGTGTGCATCATAATTTTTTTCCCCGGCTAAGTATGTGCATGATATGATCTGCCACTAAAATTGTTTCCATAAATACAATGTACCATTTTTTTGCGAGAATAAATACAGTATATACCATGATAGCAACTTCTTACGAACCTGTTGTTGTTGCTGTTCACAATTGTTAGACTTCTGCCCGTAAAAATCTTTGTTAAAAGCTATGTCCAGTTGTCCACAGTGAGAAGATGACATGAGGCTTTCCCCGGCAAAATAGTCGAAGATGATGACGCGAGGTTAGGTTGGCCGTGCATCCGTGCATGCAACACCAGACAATCTAGTCTAGGTAGGTAGGTAGCGACACCAGCCACAGGACAACGCGTTGGTCCAAGTGGCACCAGCAGGCGCACGCAGACACACATCAGGTAGGAGTAATAAGAACGGGAGGTGAAACGAGGGGGATTTGATTTGATCTTGCAGTGAAGGGAGACCAAAGATATTTGATTTGGTCCGATCTGGTCATTGTGGCACCTGTCGCACACGACACCAGCGCAACCCGGCCGTCGAATTTCTCTCACAGCCACCAAGTCAAAGTCAATGAGATTGCATATCTTACGCAACTACGCATACGTGGAGCGTATATGATTGTATACAAACGACAGCGACTTGCCTCACAGTAATACACGGAGAGCGTACGTCCAGATGCCATGCACGGTCGATCATTCGACCGTCGAGGTTCGACGATCGTGCCTAGCACGTCCTACTACGTATAGTACTCCTACGTACATAATGCATGCCTACGTGCAGGGACGATCGATCGAGAACGTGCATGCGCTCCAACTACGGGCCTGACTAATACCCACTCATGACACCGACGGCGCGCAAGCCCTTAGGAAGAAGACCAACTTTGTTCTTCATAAAAAGGTCGATACACATCTGCTCCTTTTCCTTTCATTCCTTTTGTGTTGTTTTGATCTTTTCCTTTGAATGATGCCGCAAAAAAAGCCCTCTTTTCACATGCTACCTCCGGTCCGGTCCGGTATATATAGACAACACCCTGATTTCTTTGTTAAATCAGTTGTTAAAGTTTGGTTCATAATACGTGAGGGTCTGTATACCAGACGGAAGGGAGGGGTGCATGTACGGCTGGAGGATCAGTGGTATACCATTAGTAATTAATTTTAATCAGGAAGCATGATTAAGAGTAAGCTTGCATTCCTCCCCCCAAAAAAGAGTAAGCTTACATCAAGGTTTTTGTTATGAAATACACAATTTTTAGTATGGGGTGAGGGCGTGAGGCGAGGGGAGACAGGGTTTATGGTTGCCGCTCGAAATTTTCAATCTAAATTTGAATTTTCAAAATTTAGCCGCAGATAATATGGTTCTGAACTTTAAAAAGGTGGACGAGGGATCAATCCGCCGACTTCGAGAAAGGAAGAGAACGGAGTTGTCGTTGCAGCATCTCTTTCTATATGTTGAAAGACCGACTTTATTTAGTTTAATCAGACCTTTTAGATCTTTTTTTGGGGTACTTTTTTAGTTCACAACACGGTACCATGAGGGGTCTAGGAAGCACGCTTAACAGAATTTCCATTGGCTTACATACAAGTGAGAGCAAATCATACATGCATCACCTTTTCAGAAGAAGAAAGCCATAATATTTGGCATTCCTTACGAAGATCGGACAATTGCAACGCTTGGAAATTAAAGTCGAGTTTGCTATATAAAAATTGCTTGAATTTTGAAATCAAATCAATTAATTTGAGGGAGAAGAGCAATAGCTCTGAGACAGAGACATGGCTCTGTGGCAAGCATAACGAGGCATGGGGCCGTTGGTGAGGCTGAGCCGGGGACGACACGGTAGTGGATGGATGGGTGAGGGAGTCCCGGACTAGGGGGTGTCCGGATAGCCGAACTATTATCATCGGCCGGACTCCAAGACTATGAAGATACAAGATTGAAGACTTCGTCCCGTGTCTGGATGGGACTTTCCTTGGCGTGGAAGGCAAGCTTGGCGATACGGATATGTAGATCTCCTACCATTGTAACCGACTCTGTGTAACCCTAGCCCTCTCCGGTGTCTATATAAATCGGATGGCTTTAGTCCGTAGGACGAATAACAATCATACCATAGGCTAGCTTCTAGGGTTTAACCTCCTTGATCTCGTGGCAGATCTACTCTTGTAACACACATCATCAATATTAATCAAACAGGACGTAGGGTTTTACCTCCATCAAGAGGGCCCGAACCTGGGTAAAACATCGTGTCCCTTGTGTCCTGTTACCATCCGCCTAGACGCACAGTTCGGGACCCCCTACCCGAGATCCGCCGGTTTTGACACCGACATTGGTCCTTTCATTGAGAGTTCCTCTGTGCCGTCGCAATCAGGAAGGATGCCTTTTCCCGTCTTTAAAGACGGCGCCGTCGTCAAGGGAGCTTTGGCCGCCGGCCAAACTATCCGGCTAAGTGGTTTTCTTATGACCGCCTGTTCGGCCACCACTCCAACGATGACCTCTCAGGTCATCAAAAGCGATCTTCACGTCAGCTCGGAATTCGCCGAGCAGCTAGATCCGATTGAGCTCTCCTCCGTAAACGAGCTCTTGGATCGCAACGCCGCCCTGGGAGTCGCTACAGACTACGATCAGATTGGTTTTAAAACCGATCTGAGAGAAATTAACTCTCCCCAGGCTACCCACCACATTGTTGTGGTAGAGGAACAATGCGGCGACTCTTTTTCTATGTTAAAAACCAGCTATGTCCGGATTCCCGATCCCTCCATGCCGAATTCCCGCGGAGGGACGGACGTCAATCAAATACTGAACCTAAAGTCAGGCATCGGACCAGATTTGTTGGAAGGCATCCAACAAACCAAGCTTCCAAATCCGGAAATTTGCTGGCCTTTGAGCCTCAGATCGGGCGGGGTTCCGAACTTAATTCCACCCACCCACCCAAACATAAGCGATCTATCTCAAATATGGCAAGAGCCTGATGAAACAGTACATCATTACTGGGCTAGATTCCTCCTAGTTATGAACAGGATAAAGGACTACCGTGAAGAAAGTGTGATTTCAATTTTTTGCAACAATTGCATGGACAAGGGGATCATAAATGCCATAAGTCGTCGCGAAGTTACACGCTTCGCCGACCTAGCGACCATTGTACAAAAATACTGTGCGATGGAGAGCGCCTAAAAAACCAAAACTAGGTTTTGGGACAATCCGGCCCTGAATACAACCCCAGTCCGAAATAAAAGGGTGCGTCATACTCAAGCACCTGGATTAAAAACCAAAAAGCAAAAAAACCCTAAAGGGCACGGAACCGTACTGGAGGGATGGCTCAACGGACCCTACAAAATCCCCAGCATGGAGGGTGCCACTCCAACATATAGCCTTCGAGCATGTTGGATACTACGGCAGGTGGCCAAAAGTGGCGAAGGCTTTCTAGCCCCGGACAACCAGCCCAACAACACCAGTACGGTATTAACAGTCTTCGAGACTTTCGCATCAAATAACATGCAGAAGTGAACAATCCACAGCCTCGCCGAAGTCTACCAAGTGGCAACAACGAATCCATGGAGCGACACAGCTATCACCTTCAATGCCAGCGACGAACCTAAATTCTGAACAGCTCGAGCACCAGCCGCATTGGTCCTCAGTCCGATAGTGGACGGCTTTCGTCTTACCAAGGTACTCATGGATGGCGGCAGCGGATTAAACCTCATCTATGAGGAAACTCTTCAAAAAATGGAAATTGACTGGAGCCGCATCGAGCGAAGCAGCACAACCTTCAGGGGAATAATCCCTAGTCGAGAAGTACGCTGCACAGGAAAAATCACACTAGACGTAGTGTTCGGCTCGCCGGACAACTACAGGTCCGAAGAGGTCACGTTCCAAGTGGCCCCATTCGGCAGCGGATATCATGCCTTGTTAGGGCGAGAGGCATTCACAATCTTCCAAGCTATACCCCATTACGGGTACATGAAGCTCAAAAAGCCCGGGCCCAATGGAATAATCACTCTCGTCAGTGATCCAGATATAGCACTCCGCGCTGAAAATAAGACAGCTGCACTGGCCCTAGAGGCATTATTCGAAGCCCTAGCGGCAGAGGAGCTCACTGCGCTGCGCTCCACAGTGGATAGGGACGATGTGATACTCGATAAGAGGTCTAAGTCCACCTCTTTTAAACCAGCAGACGAAATAGTCAAATTCCAGGTCCATCCAACGGACCCCGCAAAGACGGCCTCCATTGGGGCACAATTAAATCCTGATGTAGAAGCCGCACTACGAGAATTCCTTCGGGAAAACTGGGACATTTTCGCCTGGCACCCTTCAAACATGCCAGGAATCCCACGCAGGCTGGCAGAACACAGCCTAAATATCCTAAAAGGATTCAAGCCAGTCAAACAGGCTCTTCGGCGATTTTCCGAACCCAAAAGACATGCAATGGGAGAGGAGCTAGCCAAACTCTTAGAAGCCGGATTCATCAGAGTTATCAAACATCCGGACTGGCTAGCCAACCTGGTAATGGTACCAAAAAAGGACAAATCCTGGCGCCTTTGTGTCGATTTCAAAGACCTTAACAAGGCCTGTCCAAAGGACCCTTTCCCTCTCCCTCGCATCGACCAAATCATCGATGGTACCGCAGGGCACGATTCATTGTGCTTCCTCGACGCATACTCCGGATACCATCAAATCAAGATGACGGAAAAAGACCAGGCCGCAACGGCATTTATTATTCCATACGGACCATTCTGCTTCAACACAATGCCCTTCGGACTCAAAAACGTCGGTGCAACATATCAGCGCATGATTCAGACATGTCTGGCCACCCAGATAGGCAAAACAGTAGAGGCATACGTAGACGATGTGGTCGTCAAGACCAAACACGTCGAAACTCTAGTAGATGACTTGAGGGTGACATTCGACAACCTCCGAGCATATGACATTAAGCTCAACCCGGAAAAATGTGTTTTCGGCGTACCAGCCGGAAAGCTCTTGGGCTTCATTGTATCCGGTAGAGGAATTGAAGCAAACCCAGCCAAGATCCGAGCTCTGTCACAATTGGATATCCCAAAAGACCTCAAGCAAATACAAAAACTAACTGGATGCGTGGCGGCACTTAGCCGCTTCATCTCCCGTTTGGGAGAGAAGGCACTGCCCCTCTATTGCCTCCTCCGGCGCACCGAACATTTCGAATGGACGGATGTTGCCACGGCCGGACTCGAAGAAATTAAGGCCATATTGGCAACAAATCTGGTCCTGGCCGCGCCCAACCTGGGCGAACCGATGTTGTTATATATCGCAGCAACATATCAAGTTGTCAGCGCGGTACTCGTCGTCGAACGAGAAACAGAAGGGCACAAATTCCCTCTTCAAAAACCAGTGTACTACGTATCCAATGTCTTAACTCCATGCAAGTCCCAGTACCCACACTATCAAAAGATCGCGTATGCGGTGTTCATGGCATCCCGGAAGCTGCGACACTACTTTCAAGAGTGTTCCATAACGGTGGCCTCCGAAGTACCTCTCAACGACATTATAAACAATCGCGATGCGACAGGCAGGATTGCAAAATGGGCCATTGAGCTCTTACCATTTGATATAACCTACAAACCACGACGAGCTATCAAGTCGCAAGTTCTGGCTGACTTCATCACCGAATGGACCGAAGCCGAACTCCCTAAAGAGTATGGCGCATACTCCAATTGGATCATGCATTTCGACGGCTCCAAAATGTTGGCTGGCTTGGGGGCTGGCGTCGTCTTGACGTCCCCAACCGGAGACACAGTCCAATACGTGCTTCAAATAATGTACACGGACTCCAACAATGCAGCCGAATACAAGGCCCTTCTATATGGCCTCCGGATGGCAATCTCCATGGGTATTCAACGCCTAGAGGTGCGTGGGGATTCAAACCTCGCAATATCCCAAGTAAATGGAGACTTTGACACCAAGGATCCGAAAATGGCAGCCTACCGTAACGCTGTCCTAAAAATGTCAGCCCGGTTCGAAGGACTCGAATTCCACCATGTAGCCCGGGATAATAACCAGGCAGCAGACGTGTTGGCACGCATCGGCGCAAAACGCGACGCCGTCCCTCCAAACATCTTCCTGGAGCGGCTCTTTAAGCCATCCGTATTATGGGAAGAGGAGTCCGGAAATAACAATCCGGAACCAACTGCATCACCTAACGCAAGACATTCTGACACAATCGGTGGCTCAGCCAATGAAATAACAGATTCAGCCCACGAAATACTGGCAGTAATTGCCCCGTGGACAGAACCATTCCTAGCCTACTTAATCAGGCAGGAACTTCCCGAAAACCAAAATGAGACCCGCTGCATAGTTCGGCGATCTAAAGCCTACAAGGTCCATGAGGGAGAACTTTATAAGAAAAGCACAACCGGAGTCCTTCAAAGGTGTATCTCCGAAGAGGAAGGGCGAAATCTCCTGGCTGAAATTCACGCTGGACTCGGCGGGCACCACGCCGCCGCCCGGACCCTTGTAGGCAAGGCCTTCCGTACAGGATTTTATTGGCCGACCGCCCGGGCAGATGCTCAGGACTTAGTCCAACGATGCGTCGGTTGCCAGCTCTTTACTAATCAGAGCCACATGCCACCCACCGCCCTCAAAACTATACCCATTACTTGGTCGTTCGCGGTCTGGGGGCTTGACATGGTTGGACCCCTTAAAGGGGGAACCCACAAGCACAAATACTTATTGGTCATGGTGGACAAATTCACCAAATGGATGGAGGCCAAGCCGGTTAAAACGGCAGAATTCGGACCTGTGATAGACTTCATATCCGGGGTAGTACAACGTTTTGGTGTCCCCCATAGCATCATCACTGATAACGGCACAAATTTCACGGCCGAGGAGGTTAAACTCTGGTGCAAAAACATGGGCATCAAGCTCGACTACGCTTCAGTCTACCACCCTCAAACTAATGGTAGGGTGGAACTAGCAAATGGTCTAATCATGAGCGGCATAAAACCCAGATTAGTGCGGTCCCTCACGGAATCTAACACGCACTGGGTAGAGGAGCTCGACTCCGTACTCTGGGGGCTGCGGACCACGCCAAACCGCACAACCGGATTCACACCATTTTTTATGGTATATGGCGCTGAGGCAGTTTTGCCCTGCGACATAATTCATGACTCACCTCGCGTGCGCATGTACGAGGAAAGAGAAGCCGAGTTGGATCAACAGGACAGTTTGGACGCTTTAGAGGAGGAGTGCGACGTGGCAAAATCCCGTTCCGCATTCTATCAACAGCAGGCTCGGCGATATCAAAGCAGAGAAGTACGGGCCAAAATTTACAATGTTGGCGAGCTAGTTCTACGCCTGCCGGACAAGAAAAAGGACAAACTTAAGCCCAAATGGGAAGGTCCCTTCATCATCGACCAAGTCCTTACTGGCGGTGCATACCGTCTACGCAACGCATCTGACAACCGACTCGAGCCAAACCCATGGAACGCAGCCCGTCTCCGAAGATTTTATGCCTAGCGCCGGACTCAGGGTTCGTCTCCTTCCTCCGTCCACCTTTCATGTTTTTTCGCTGTCTTTGTTTTCCCTCCTTTTTCCTCCCTCTTTCAGTACAAACCTCTTGAGGGCTAATCTGCGCTTTGTTCGCACTCACTCGATGTGCTACTCGCACTCGTTATACCTGGGGGCTTCTTTAACAGAAGCTTATTTATATGGGCTTCATGCCCACCACATGTGTCACACTTCCGCATGTACCTTCTGATCACCATTATATGCATCGATATGACTTAAGTTTTGGCCAAGCTGGGTTGCCTGGCTCCTGTGCTTACCCCTACGTTCCCTATTGTTCGGCTAGGAGGTAAAGGGAGCACCTCTGCAATTATTACTACCGGGTCAGCCGGATGTGTACCTTAGACTGGGTGAAGCCGAAGGCTAGCGTTCTTAAGGGAATATTCGGTCGGTGACCTGAAGGATAATTTATTACTTACTTATTTATCTGCCCCCAGATGCTTTTTCTGCTATTTTCGCAGTCCGGACATGCACTTTAGGGCATGCCTCCCAGGGAAAGGAACCCTTAACGGAACTATTCTCCCTGGAAGATGTTTCTTACTAACCATGTAATATAACATAGCTAGTTGGGCACTTGTCTGATAAAGCAATTATGACCCCTACGCCTTGTCTCCATGCATGCCCCGGTTCTTTTATAACCGTAAGGGTATTCGGACACACTCCAGACCGTTGGGTCCCGAGGTTGAAGCGAAAAGGTGCGCAAAGGCAAACGATCTACAATCTGGCTAGAAGGCATTTTACATGTCATTTTAAAATTACATCGTCAAACACTCTGATTGTACTCCTCTTCAATCACATCTAACAAGTTGTCTAATTTACAGTCCTGTTAGGAATATTTCGCGGCCAACTCTACTTGGCCGTACATCAGGCTCATAGGGATCTCCTTCCCATCGGGCCCCACAGGTCCGACCTCGGCCATGTGGTTTGGGTCAGCCTTTGGGTACCGCGTCTTCACCATGGCCCAGACCTCCCTGGCGCCTTGACGGCAGGCCAATATCTTCCACAGACGGAGATGCCACCGTACTCCCTGAAGCTTCTCAGCAAGCCCTCCAAGACCCTCGGGTAGGGAGACGGAAGGCCATAAGGCCTGCACGACACCGCTCATCGCCTGCCGAACACGTTCGTGTAGTTGCAGCAGCTCGAGAAGAGGGTCTCCCATGGAACCAGGCATCTCCTCCGCCGGACGACCTGTGAGCACACCTACAGACACATTTCTGTCAATCGACTTCCTCGCCGAACTCTTCTTTTCAAAAGAGTTTGCTCAAGCACTTACTATAAATGCCGCGACGAAGCCGCCGATTCTCCTTTACGGAGTTAGACAGCTGGACCCGAACATCTTTTAGTTCTTCGCCTAGCTGGGTGTTGGCATCTTGGAGTTTGTTCCTCTCCTGCTGCACCCTCATAAGCACCCTCTCGCCGGCCTTCAACTGGCGCAGCAGCTGTTGCTTGTCCGGATCTAGTCTGGCATCCTCTGCAATATTATTGTCAGACTATACACACACGCCGCACTTCATAAACTACTTATTTCAAAATATGAATTACCAAAGGGGGTCTCCGTGGCTCCCCCGGCAGCGCCTAGTGCGGCCTCAAGTTGGGCCTTGCATTCTTGAAGCTCCTGAGACAGGTGGGTATTCTTCTCAGTAAGATCCTGCATAACAAATGATCCTTAAATCAGTTAGTTTAACTATTTTAAGTCTCTGGGGCTACTGGCATATATAACTATTAAAATTCCTTACCCGTATGTCCTTTACATACTGCTCCATGGCTCTGGTTAAACCGTCTTGAGCAGCACGGAGGTGCGCATCTCCCGCATTAAAGGCATTTAACGCCTCAGGGGAGAAACACGCGTCACGAAGAACTGTCCGACGGCACCTGTGATTCATGGCGCTCTCCACCTCAGACCTGGTGCCGGACAACCTGTCGGCATCCTCCGTTGGAGGAGCATCCGGCTCGCGCCTTGCGCTCGCCTCCTGTCGTGGATTTGTCACGGCAGATGTCCTTGTGAAAGGACTTAGTCGTGGAGCCATCGCTACGGGTTAACTTGAAGGGGTTAAAGCGGACCCAAAGACACAAGGGTTTATACTAGTTCAGCCCCTTCAAGGAAGGTAAAAGCCTACGTCTAGTTGTGATGGAATTTATGTGGTTTCGATGGCTAGGGAGCAAACAAGCTTCGCCTAGGCTCGAGTTGTTGTTGTCTGTCCTTGAACCGCCGCCGGGTCGTCCCCTTATATACACGGGTGACACCCGTCGGTCCACAGAGTCCCACACCGGTTCATACTCGTATCCCGGTTGGTCTCTCTCTATTCCTAACTTACAGTGCAAGTTTACATATCAAGCCGGTTTATGGCTACAGGTTCTAAACCGACTACAGGCCTTGGGCCTTCATCTGCTTAATCACCTTTAAACTACTAATGAAGCTAACCCGGCCCAGGTAGGCCGGTTCACGCCCAGTGGTAATATCCCCAACATTAGGCCCCAGATTGATTTGAACTGGTTCATGTCAATCCTTCACAAAAATCTTTGTCTTCGACATCTTCTAGTAGTTGGTGAACCGCCATGTCGTCATCATCTCTGGTTGCTGTAAACCGGCATGACGTCATCATGAAGTTAACATTTATGACGCCTTCTTTTATTAATAGATCTGCGATACCCAAGGCAGCAACTCCACTTCCGAATCTTGTGGCTCCTGGATTTGCGCGCCTGGCACACATCCCCTGCTTTATAAATAGGACCGAAGGGTCATTTCCTTTTCTCCCCTTCGTCTCTTTCTCTTCGTCTTCCTCGCGTCGCCAGCCTCGGAGCTCCGCCGCCGCCGTTGACCTCTGCACCGTCTTGGGCCGCTGCATCAACCTGAACGCACCAGAGCACCGCGGTAGCCTTCCGCGTCTTCCTAGACTCTGGTAAGCCTTCTATTCTTCTTAACATAGATCTATTCTAGGGTTTCGTGTTCTTGCCGTGTTCATCACTTGTTCATACTCGTACCCAGACTCCTGGACATATCTGTGAAACCCTGCTCTGACTAGCAGTAGCTTTTTAGTATCCGCCTGTAGTTTTACGCTCAAGTCTATAGATCTCATCCACATTCCTGCCCATTGGTTTACTTCCGTTCTGCTTTAACCTTTTGAATATTTTCTGTTTTTCTGAACTTGCTTCAGATCCATTGCTGCAATAAGACCTTGTGAAACCTGTTTCTGCATACTTAGCCATCCGCAACCTCAATTGCTTTCAATGTTTAGATCAGGCGGTTTAACTTAATATAGAAAAAGTTAATAAACCGGTATATACCATTAGTCCCCTTGTTGAACCGCCGGAACTCTTTAGCCATATGATGCCACTTCATAAAAATCCGGTTTAAATATACTGCCTCCGGTTTAGCATTGTTCATACCATCGCCTTCTTTTATCCAACATGTTCTTGAACCGGAATCACCTATTTCTTGTAGATCTCACCATGGCCAAACAAGTATATGAGTGCAACTGGGTTCCTTCTCGTGTCACAGAAACTCAGTTGGATGATTTAGTCTCGATCGGCGCTTTAGACAGCAAAGAGACTATCCACTGGAGGGTTCCTGGTAATGAATGTCCTCCCACACCTCAAGAGGGAGAGGTTGTGATCTTTGCGGATCACTTAGCCCGGGGCTTCAAACCGCCCGGCTCTAAATTTTACCGGGATGTGTTAGCCAATTTTCAACTCCGCCCGCAAGATACTGGCCCCAATTCTGTTACCAACTTATGTCACTTCCAAGTGCTCTGTGAGGTATACCTTCAAGAGAAACCCACAGTTGAATTGTTAAGAGACTGCTTCCACTTAAACCGCCGCACAGAATTCACTGATGGTCCCAATACCGAATTGGGCGGTATGGCAATTCAGAAAAGGAAAGAAAACACTTATCCCCATGCCAGACTACACAGTCACCCCAAGGAGTGGAATGCAACATGGTTTTACTGCAAAGATACTTCCCCTGATGATGAAAATCCTTTGCCTGGCTTTCGTCCGGAGCGGCTCAGCAATACACACCCCTTCCCACAAAGGTTAAGTGCCAAGGAGAGAAGTAAATACGCTCCGCAATTATCCAAGCTCCGAGCCTTCATGGCCAACGATTTAACAGGAGTAGATCTCGCACGATGTTGGATATCATGGAGCATACTGCCTCTCAGCCGGCGCTCCGGTTTAATGTGCAAGTATACTGGTAGCGTTGATGACCCACTCCGACACACCAACATCTAGCTCTGCGATGATGAAGTCACAGAGGCTGTGAAGAAAATGCTGAACGAACCGGAGCACCTCTGCGCTCAAACCGGCCTGCTCCCTTTCTGTGCTACCAACAAACCGCCAGCTGTAAGATTTTGATTGTACTTTTACTGAACCTGTTATTGCTATCTTTGTCTGACATCAATTGCTGCTTAACCAGGGTGATAATCCGTTTTGGAGCAAGAAGTTTCCACAAGACAAACCGGAGAAAGCAGAACGGTCAATCCGGCCAAAGACCAAGGTCATCAAGAAGCCTGCTAAAAAGAGGAAAACCACTGCTTCATCTGATCCGGCTGTTGATGATGATGTGGGTAACTCGGACCTTGAGGTAGAACTCGATTCACTAGGCTTACTTTTTACACGCCTTATTGATGATGATACTTGTCAGGACGACGCTGAAGCCAGTAATGCTGATCTCGCTGAGGTAACAATTCTCTCTTCCGATTCAGATCCTTTGCCTTTGCCAAAATTTCGCCAGGCAAACCGGAAAGTTAAATTTTCTCATCCTCTTGCTTACTTGGATCCCAAATTTCTTATGAAGACTCAGCAACATGAAGCTCGCCGCACAACTCGGCACAGCGGCCAAGTAGTTACCTCCGCCGGTTTACCAAACAGTCCGGTTCGAAAACGCCGCTCCGAGGTCTCCGACCTTTTTATTAATTTATATTCTAAAGCGGGTTTCATCCGTCAACCTCTTAATCCGTCCGACTCCGATTATCAGGTTACTTCCCATTCTTCCTCTGGTGAATCGTCGGCCACTCAGCTGCCACCACTGAAAATGGTTCTTGGGTAAGGTAGACTGAACATATGCTTCTGGTATACCACGTTATAACTTATGTTGTTCCTTGACTCTTTGTTTCTCTTTCAGGGCTAAACCTAAACCGAGCAAGAAAGCCCGCCTGGATAAAGTGGCCGAGGAAGATGTCGCCCCTGAACAGGATAAAGCACCAGATCTTGAAACGTTCATTTATGAGGATATTCCCAATGATCCTCCCTTGCAAGATGATGCTATTCCGGAGAAAAGGCATATCAATACCTCAGTCCCTGTTGACCAGCCTGCCAGCTCCGTCCGGATTGATAGATCCCGCAGTCCTTCAAAGCCTGCCGATAAACCGACCGCGCCAACGCAAACTGGCGAGTCCAAGGATGATGACGTTGTAATTACCGGCGTAGGTCGCTTTGAACCAGGGAATCCTGTCGCTTTGGCCAAGCATACTGTGAAATAAGATTTTTCTACCATGAACAAAGGCAAATGGGATGTTGATCTGGAAACATATGCTGCTCTGAGTGCCCAAGATCTTCATTCTGGTTACTTGAACCGGCTATATACTAGTCGTGACTGTGAAGCTGGCATGGTAAAGATGATGAGAGATAAATTTGAGGTAACTTCCTTGTGCTTCTTCTTTCTTTAATTACTGCCACTGTATTAATCCTCCTAGCCCCCAAGGGCCGGTTTGTAACCTTCTTCAAGCCGGGACTTGAATATAGTCCTCAATACTTTGAAATCCATTAATGTAGCCCCCAAGGGCTGGTTCAACTTAGTATAGTTAAACCGGGACTCCAATAAAGATTCTAATATCAAAACATAACTGAGCAAATAGCCATTAGCCCCCAAGTGCCAAGTTGAATACCTGTATTGAGCTTGGGACTTTGCGATTTAGTAATAGATGAAAATTGAAGGTGCATTAGCCCCCAAGTATCAAGCGTATAACTTGTTATGTGGTTGGTACTTCAAATTCTTGTACCGTTTGTTTAAAGCCAAGCACTGTCTTTATGCAGGCTGAAGTGAGGATCAAAGAGGACCGGATTACTGATCTGCAGGAAATTTTGAAAACCCAACAAGCTGAAACCGACAAGACAAGGGAAGAATTAACCAGCGCATTGAGCATCACAGAACAGCTGAAGGAGGGCTTCAAGAAGGAGCGGACTGATTGGGCCACTGAGAAGGCCGCTTTAATAAAAAGAGCTGAAAACGCTGAAGCTACCCTTAAACCGGTGGTAGATGAGCTGACCGCCGTAAAGCGGCAAGTACATTCCATGACCGCTGCTATCTTTGGTAAGCTCTTTTTGGTTTCCTTGACAACTCTGGCCTGCTTATAATAGATCCGGTTTGTGATCTTTCCTGTATTGTTGTAGGTACATGCATTGGTCACTTAGGGTCAGATGTTCGGAAGAAGTTGAAGGCTGCCTACAGTTTAATTGAACAGCTGTATACCGGAGCGGAGCGGATCATCACCACTGCATCTCATAACAATCCGGCACCCACTTTAATCCAAGACACTCTTAATAGGTTGTCAATGCTTCCTGCTCGGATTGAAGAACTGAAAAAATCTGCTGCTCGAACCGGAGCCATTAATGCCTTGATCCGGGCAAAAGCATGGTTGCCGGATTTCGATCCTGTTGAGGCAGCTCAAGGCTATCCCAGCTTGAAGGAAGACGGCTCAGAGTTCAATGAAGATGATTTGAGGGCGATAAACCATGCAGTATGCCCTCTGGCTTGTCAATTGGCTGAAGAGGCAGACTTGTCGCATTATCAAGCTCAGTACAATGATCAGAACAAACGAGTGCCTGCACCAACTCCTAAAGCAGAGAATCTGATTCCTCCAATCCGTAAGCATACTTACGCTCCTGATATTGAACCGTCTTCTTTGATCCATGAAGAGGCTGTCTTTCAAGCTTTAATGGGAATCGACTGGACTACTGTTGATTTCCAGCCAATGGATAGAGATGAGGAAGCTGAAACGGCGCGGGACGACCCACAATCATCAGACCGGGGCGATGAACAGGCTTGAACCGGAAGCCAGTTTAAATAGCTGCTTTATTATGATCCGCCGGAACAACAATGATCTTATTTGGGCACCGCGTTGCCTTGTAATAGGATAGTCAATACTTCTGCCTTGAATATGCCTTTGTGCATAAGTACTGATGCTTTTGCTTGAAACCCTTAATTTATATTTCCTGCAATCAGAAAATCTTGAACTTCGGTGGCGGCTATACCGCCAACCGGTTTATGACCTTTATATATATATATATATATCATCAATGTATGTAAGACGTATAATCAAATATGTGATACAAAATACCTGCCATCGTTGGGCATGAAGTTGGTTTGGCCAGGCTTGAAACGGAGTATTTATAAACCGTTACCATCAAAGGGGAGAAAACAACTCCCATGTAAACCGTGCTGGGTCATTATGAGCCCCCCTGCTACTTCATGATGTTAACAGGAAAGTTAAACCGGGCATATTTCTCCGGATTACAAATGAACCAATTTCCGTCAGCTGAACCGGTAAAAAAGTGTTGTTGGTTTAAAGGAAACACAACAAAAATTGAAGAATAGCCATAAAAGAAATATGGAAGCAAAGGCAATGATAAAAACCGTCTGCAAAAACATGCTTTACTGAGCTGATCAGATGGTGTTACCATGGTCGGACATGACCAAGCCCCCAATAGGAGTGACAATGGTTCAAGTCAGCCAGGTCCCCAAATGAAACCGTGGCATTTATGCCGATCAAAAGGCGTGGCAATGGTTCAGGTTCGACCAAGCCCCCAAGTGATTCTGTGGCCTTAGGCCGATCAAGAGGCGTGACTGGTTCAGACTTGACCATGTCCCCAAGTGATTTGGTGGCTTTCGCCTATCAAAAGGTGTCGCATTGGTTCGAACACGACCAAGGCCCCAAGTGATATCACAAAGCTTTTTTGAAAAGCAAATTTCAAGGGGTAAACCGGAGGCCGCTTTAAAACAGAACCACTCCATGTAACCACACATGATATGAAAGGACAGAGACCCCGCTTTAGCCGAGGCTTCGGTTTTATTATATCAATGATAATATATACACTGCCATAATATGTACATAGATAGAGTCGATGGCTCAAGTGTAGTAAGGCCGAAGATGAGCTATATTCCACGGCCTGTTGGTCTCCTCCTCTGATGTGCGCGAGTTTTTATGCTCTCGAATATCAACCAGATAGTACGACCCGTTGTGCAGATTCTTGCTGACCACGAAAGGTCCCTCCCAAGGTGGGGATAACTTGTGCATATCCGTCTGATCTTGGATGAGCCGAAGCACCAAATCTCCTTCTTGAAAAGTTCTGGTTCTGACCCGACGACTGTGATAGCGACGAAGATCTTGTTGATAAATCGCCGAGCGGGCAGCCGCTATGTCACGCTCCTCATCTAATAGGTCCAAAGCATCTTGCCGTGCTGTCTCATTGTTCGCTTCAACATAAGCCGCCACACGAGGCGAATCGTGCCGGATATCACTAGGGAGAACCGCCTCTGCTCCGTAGACCATAAAAAACGGTGTGTATCCTGTAGATCGGTTGGGCGTAGTGTTGATACTCCATAGCACAGATGGTAGCTCTTCAACCCAACATCCCGGTGTTCTTTGCAATGGAACCATAAGCCGGGGTTTGATGCCTCGCAAGATCTCTTGATTAGCTCGTTCTGCCTGCCCATTGGACTGGGGGTGAGCCACTGATGATACGTCAAGTCTGATGTGCTAACGTTCACAGAATTCCTTCATAGCACCCTTGGATAAATTGGTACCATTGTCAGTAATGATACTGTGTGGAAAGCCAAACCGGAAAATCACCTTTTTAATGAACTGCATCGCTGTAGCTGCATCACACTTGCTGACAGGCTCCGCTTCAACCCACTTGGTAAACTTTTCAACTGCCACCAAAAGGTGGGTTTTCTTATCCTTGGATCTTTTAAAAGGTCCGACCATATCCAGCCCCCATGTTGCAAACGGCCAAGTAATTGGAATCATCCTCAATTCTTGAGCCGGCACATGAGCACGCCTTGAAAATTTCTGACAGCCATCACACCGTTTAACCAAGCCCTCCGCATCAGCATGAGCTGTCAACCAGTAAAACCCGTGATGAAACGCCTTAGCCACCAGAGACTTTGAACCGGTGTGGTGACCACAATCCCCTTCATGGATTTCGCGTAAAATTTCACAGCCTTCCTCAGGAGAGATGCAGCGTTGAAACGCCCCTGATACACTGCAATGATGCAATTCGCCATTGATAATTGTCATAGATTTGGATCGCCGGACTATCTGCCTGGCTAGAGTCTCATCCTCTGGCAACTCTCCGGATCAGGAATAATATGCAGGGCTGCCACCAATTGAGCCTCCGGATCAGGAATAGCCAAATCCGCTTCACCCGGGAGCTTGACTGACGGGTTGTGCAACACATCAAGAAAGACATTATGCGGGACCGGTTTATGCTGAGAGCCCAACCGGCTTAAAGCGTCCGCCGCTTCATTTTTTCGACGATCCACGTGCTCCACCTGATAACCCTTGAAGTGACCCGCAACAATATCCACCTCACGACGATATGCAGCCATAAGCGGGTCCTTAGAATCCCAAGTGCCAGATACCTGTTGAGCCACGAGGTCCGAGTCACCGAAGCACTTAAGCCGACTTAGATTCATCTCTTTAGCCATCCGGAGACCATGGAGCAAAGCTTCATACTCAGCTGCATTATTAGTACAAGGGAACATTAAGCGGAGAACATAACAAAACTTATCACCTCGTGGGGAAGTTAATACGACTCCAGCCCCTGAGCCTTCCAATTGCCTGGATCCATCAAAATGGATAGTCCAATATGTGTGATCCAGCTTCTCCTCTGGTGCTTGCAACTCCGTCCAATCATTGATGAAATCAACAAGTGCTTGAGACTTCACCGCCGTCCGAGGCACGTACTTCAATCCATGCGGCCCAAGTTCTATGGCCCACTTGGCAATCCGGCCAGTCGCCTCCCGGTTCTGTATGATATCGCCCAAGGGAGCTGAACTGACCACTGTGATGGGGTGCCCTTGGAAATACTGCTTCAACTTCCGGCTTGCCATGAAAACTCCATATACCAGCTTCTGCCAATGCGGATACCTTTGCTTGGATTCAATAAGCACCTCGCTGATATAGTAAACCGGCCGCTGAACCGGATACTCCTTGCCTGCCTCCTTGCGTTCTACCACAATAGCCACGCTAACTGCACGAGCATTGGCCGCTACGTATAACAATAACGACTCCTTGTCGACCGGAGCTGCAAGAACGGGCGGATTGGCTAATTGCCGCTTCAAGTCCTCCAACGCTTCATCAGCAGCCGGACTCCAGATGAATTGATCTGTCTTTCTCAACATCTGGTATAAAGGGATGGCCTTCTCTCCGAGGCGGCTGATAAACCGGCTCAGTGCGGCAATCCGACCCGCCAAACGCTGAACATCATTGATACACTTCGGTTTAGCCAGGGAGGTGATAGCCGTAATCTTCTCCGGATTAGCCTCAATTCCTCTGTTGGACACAAGAAAGCCCAATAACTTGCCTGCCGGAACACCAAAGACACATTTGGCAGGGTTAAGCATCATCTTATAAACCCGCAAGTTGTCAAAGGTTTCCCTCAAATCATCAACCAGCGTCTCCTTCTGCCTTGACTTGACTACAATATCATCCACATAGGCGTGCACATTGCGGCCGATCTGTTTATGCAGGCAATTCTGTACACACCATTGATAAGTGGCTTGGGCGCTCTTGAGCCCAAAAGGCATAGATACATAGCAGAAGGCTCCAAAGGGAGTAATAAACGCCGTCTTCTCCTGGTCCTTAACCACCATTTTGATCTGATGATACCCAGAATACGCATCCAAAAAACTCAAACGCTCACAACCCGCCGTGGCGTCAATAATCTGGTCAATGCGGGGGAGGGCAAAAGGATCCGCTGGACAAGCCTTGTTAAGATCCGTGTAATCCACACACATACGCCAAGTGCCATTTTTCTTAAGAACCAGCACCGGATTAGCGAGCCATTCGGGATGGAACACTTCAATGATAAAACCAGCTGCTAAGAGCCTGGCCACTTCTTCTCCAATAGCTTTGCGCCTTTCTTCGTTAAACCGGCGGAGAAACTATTTTACCGGTTTATACTTGGGATCAACATTAAGAGTGTGCTCAGCGAGTTCCCTCGGTATACCTCGCATGTCAGAAGGCTTCCATGCAAAAATGTCCCGATTCTCACGGATGACCTCGATGAGCGCGCTTTCCTATTTAGGGTCCAAGTTAGCACTGACAGTGAACTGCTTGGACGAATCGCCGGGCACGAAGTCAACAAGCTTGGTCTCAGCCGCCGATTTGAACTTCAGATCTGAATCATGCTCCGTAGTCGGCCTCTTCAAAGGGGTCATGTCCGCCGGATCAACATTGTCCCTATAATATTTCAACTCCTCCGTGGCACAAACCGACTCTGCATAGGCCGCATCACCTTCCTCACATTCCAAAGCAATCTTGCGGCTCCCATGAACCGTTATTGTCCCTTTGTAACCCGGCATCTTGAGCTGCAAATAGATATAACAAGGCCGTGCCATGAATTTGGCATAAGCCGGCCGCCCAAACAAGGCGTGATACGGGCTCCGAATTTTCACTACCTCAAAGGTTAGTGTTTCAGATCGGGAATCATGCTCGTCCCCAAAAGCCACCTCCAAGGCTATCTTACCAACAGGATACGCTGATTTGCCAGGCACCACACCATGGAACACCGTATTAGACGGTCTGAGATCTTTGTCGGTTAGCCCCATGCGGCGGAATGTTTCATAGTACAGGATGTTAATACTGCTCCCTCCATCCATGAGTACCTTGGTAAATTTATAACCTCCCACCTGAGGGTCTACCACTAATGCCAACTGGCCCGGATTGTCAACCAGGGGGGGTGATCCTCCCTGCTCCACACGATAGGCTGCTCCGACCAGCGTAAGTAACGTGGTACGGCCGGTTCAACAGAGTTCACCGCCCACTTGTGAAGTTTCCGGTCGCGCTTATCCAAGCTAGTTGTGAAAATGTGATACTACCCATTGTTCAACTGTTTTGGCTGGCTCTGATAACCCGACCGCTGCTGCTGCTGTTGGTTGTAACCCCCTTAACCGCTCTGATTATCCTGGTTATTATTACCGCCCTGATTGAAACCTGAACCGGAAGCTCCATCATGACCCGGCCCATGGAAACCGGATCCTGAGCCACCACCTGACCCACGGTCATACCGGAAGGCATTAGAGTTTTTAAATTCCTGCATAATGCAACAATCCTTCCAAAGGTGGTTAGCCGGCGCCTCCTTCGTCTCGTGTTTTGGGCAAGGCTGATTCAGCAAATAGTTTAAGCGATCCGGGTTAGGATTTGGAGCCCCATTACGATTCGCCGCTTTACCTCTGCGCCGCTGACCCTTGTCCTGCGCATTAGTGTTAGCCACAAAGTCCATGCTGCCATCCGCTTTACGCTTGCCTCCGTTTCCATGGCCCGCCGGTTTGTATTGATGCCCCTTAGAGTTGCTATTCTTTTTTCCCTTCCCTGCTTCGTCATCGTCAGTCTCGGGATCCTTGGTACTATCAGAATCAGCATACTTCACTAAAGCGGCCATGAGAGTTCCCATGTCATTACAGAACCGCTTTATACGCCCCAACTTCAACTTTAGAGGCTTAAACCGGCAGTTACCCTCCAGGGTTAAGATCGCAGAGTCAGCATTGATCCTGTCAGACGAGTGCAAGACTTCAGAAACGCGGCGTACCCAATGGGTTGTTGACTCTCCGTCCTCCTGAACACAAGCCACCAAGTCTACTATGGACTTAGGCTGCTTACACGTATCTTTGAAATTCTGGATAAACCGGGTCTGCAACTGGGCCCATGAACTGATAGAATTAGGCGGCAGGCTCTTCAACCAAGTACGGGTTGTGCCTTCAAGCATCATGGTGAAGTACTTTGCACACGCGGTCTCATCCACATCCAGCATTTCCATTGCCATCTCATAACTCTCCACCCACGCTTCTGGAGATAAATCAGCGGTGTAATTTGGCACCTTGCGCGGACCCTTGAAGTCCTTGGGCAGGCGTACATTGCGTAAAGCGGGGACTAAACAGGGCACTCCCAAGCTAGATGCGACCCCTGGCCCGGCAGAGGTGGTAGGACCCGGTGTAAGCTGATCCGCCTCGTTCTGTGCTGCTAACTCGGCCTCCCTTCGTGCCCGGGCCTGGTCTGCTACATCCTGAGCATCGTGAACACCACCGGCCGGGTTATTGCCACGGGACGCTTCACGGCCCCGCGCATTGCTTGATATGGCCGGTTCATCCAGGCACCTACTATAGCTCCGGCTTGGACGAGGTGTGGAATGAATTCGATCGCGGCTGTATGAATATGCCTCCTGTTGAATCAAAGCGGTCCGGAGAAGTTCCTTAACCCGGCGCGTCTCTATTGCTTGTGGAGAGTCTCCTTCGACCGGGATAGCTTCTAATCGCGCAACAGCTGCGACAAGATTGTCCATAGGATTAGAATAATGACCCGGAGGTGTTTGGACCGGCGGAGGAATCGCAATGTTCTGCCGAGGAGGCTCCATCAGGCGGGGTTGGACCGTTGCTCCTGGCCCTGGTGCCTCGACCCGGTTTACCTCCAGGTGCCCCGGTGGATTACTGGTTCCAGCTCCCGGAGTGTGAAAGAGACTTCGAGGGTCGAACCCTAACGGCAGGCGTGATCTGTGCTTCTGCTTCAAGACCTCCTGTGATGCGTTCTGGTCGAGCATGAGCTTATAGGCCTGGACGTCCAAAGCGGCCCGCTTTGCAGCCTTCCTGTCCTTCTCTACTGCCAGGTCGGCTTTGGCCTGTACGATCTGCTCTCTCACCTTTGCAATCTCCGCATCATGGGCCTCCTGATCTGCCGGATTGGCCTCTTCCATAAGTACCGCTAGTGCGTCAAACAGGTCAGACAGAACTTGAACCGGTGGGTGCACAAGGCCTCCTGCCCTTGCTGTCGCTGCCGCTGCTGATCCGGAGAGCATTGCTGCTGCGGTCGAAGAGTGATTCGCCGCCTGCATGCCGGCCATGAATATTCCAACTCGGTTGATCTGATCTGGGGGGTCCGGAATACTGTCGCCACCGGAACAGCCCCTAATCTGGTCGTCTTGCAACTGGTACAATGATTCGGTCTCTCCGGTTGAGGACTCGTCGCTAGAATAGACGACGGTCTCGCTACCGTATTCTGACTCGTCCTCATGCTCTCCTCCATGGATGACTCCCATGAAGGCACGCTTCACGGCCGGTTTAACCTGGGTAGATCTCGCACGCTGAGCCGTCTCGACGAGGTCGGTGCGGATGTCCGGCTCAGGCCCAGGCTCACCAATCTTGCCGATAAAAACGTGTATGCCACCAAAGGGGACCTGGTACCCGTACTCGATCGAGCCGGCTTTGGGGCCCCATCCTGCATCGTCGATGTAGAGCTTGCCGCGACGACTCTTGGTCATCCGGCCCACAGCATAGCCTTCGAGTCCTTTGAGCTTGCCCTCCAAGATCATCAAACCGTCGTGCGATAGCCCCACGGTGGGCGCCAACTGTCGTGGATTTGTCACGGCAGATGTCCTTGTGAAAGGACTTAGTCGTGGAGCCATCGCTACGGGTTAACTTGAAGGGGTTAAAGAGGATACAAAGACACAAGGGTTTTTACTAGTTCAGCCCCTTCAAGGAAGGTAAAAGCCTACGTCTAGTTGTGATGGAATTGATGTGGTTTCGATGGCTAGGGAGCAAACAAGCTTCGCCTAGGCTCGAGTTGTTGTTGTCTGTCCTTGAACTGCCGCCGGGTCGTCCCCTTATATACACGGGTGACGCTCGTTGGTCCACAGAGTCCCACACCGGTTCATACTCGTATCCCGGTTGGTCTCTCTCTATTCCTAACTTATAGTGCAAGTTTACATATCAAGCCGGTTTACGGCTACAGGTTCTAAACCGACTACAGGCCTTGGGCCTTCATCTGCTTAATCAACTTTAAACTACTAATGAAGCTAACCCGGCCCAGGTAGGCCGGTTCACGCCCAGTGGTAATATCCCCAACACCTCCCCCTCCGGACCAGGCGTTGGAGCCTGGCTGGCGGAGGCTTGGTGGGCACCCTCTCCGGACTCAGTCCGGCGAGCGCTCTTTCTCCTGGAAGAATCATGAGCATTAGTATGCCTCACAGGAGTCTTTCCCTTAAAAGACAATGGTGCACCATAACTTTGCGGCGACGTTTCGATTCATGCCGCACTCCTCTTCTGCCTGCTAGGCTGCACTGACCTCGTTTGGTCAGTCGCCATGGGCTCGGCTTCCTGCCGTAAAGGCACCTCCTGCCAAGCACCATTGGTGCACGGTGGTCAGAAATAAGCATTAAAAAGTAACAGTGTCAGGACTTCGGTCGTACTCACCTGGGAAGCCGGACACAAACCGGGGTAGTCAGCCGTAATGGCGACTAAAGCATTATCTATGCTGAGCTGGTGGAACACCCCGTCAATCAAATCCACCTTTACATCCGGATCCTCTTCGGAGGCCGGATCAAGGGATCTTCCCGGATCCTCGGGTTGTGGAGTTGGGCTTTTTATGCCCGCCACATCCCGGCGTATTTCCTGCGTCGAAATCATAAAGTAAGACACTTACCTTTGAAAGCACGAATCAGATATATAAGCGTCCGCTTACCCAGCTCCGAGGGTTATTCATGGAGAATCCATTCAATGGATTCGGGCGGAGGAAGTCCTCCTTCTCCCCCTTGTACAAGCCGGACAGGATCTTCACCAGATCGGCGGCCGATCCCGGCCCCGTGCGGCCATGACGGGTGGCGTCATTCTCCCCGTTAAAATCCCACATGGGGTGGCCCCTATATTGGAGCGGCCGCACCCCTCGCATAATGCATGTGGCCATGACTCCAATCATGGTTAATCCGGAATGGGCTAGTAGCCGTATCTGGCCCATCAGATAGTGGATGCTCCTATCATCTTCCCGTTGAGGGCTCCGCGGGCGCCAACTCAGGAGTTTCTTCAGAGGAGCGTTGCTAAACTCTGGGAGGCCGATCCGAACTGGATCCGGCAGCGGGGCGTCTTCCATATAGAACCACTCCGAATGCCAGTCTTCGGATGCCTTCTTCGGGGTTTCGGATAGATATCCGGTCCCGGCGATGCGCCATATTTCGGCTCCGCCCACTTGATATATCGACCCCTCGTGAGAACGGGGTACGAGGCAAAACAGCCTCTTCCACAGCGCAAAATGGGGCTTGATGCCCAAGAACAGCTCGCAAAGAGCTACAAAGCCCGTGATGTGCAAAACGGAGGCAGGCGTGAGGTGGTGAAGTTGGAGTCCATAGAACTCCAGGAGCCCCCGGAGAAACGGATGTATAGGAAATCCGAGTCCCCTTATTAAGTAGGGGACGAAACATACCTGCTCTCCTTTGGAGGGATTGGGGACGCTCTCCGCCTGCTTCCCACCCTTGTAGGTGGCCAGTCCGGCTCGAACCGGAACCATAAAGGCCGGGGGAAGGTATCCCTCTGTTTGGAGCGTCACTAACTCGCTATGCGGGACTGAGCACCTCCTCCAATCTCCTGGCTGAGGACTGGGAGCGCGAGAAGAGGAGCCGCGTCCACTGTCCATGTTGGAATGGATTTTTTGTCAGATGCGCCTCGATGAGTACTTGCAGAAGGAGGATGGTGTGATTTGGATCTAGGATCCTCGCCTCTCTTATAGGCAGCTTATTCGCGCAGCTAGGGGGTAAAACGTAAGAGTACCCTGGCTTTTCGCATTCGTACGACACGTGGAAGAAGGCCATTATTGGACGTAGAAGCCAAGGAGCGCAACATTTATGAAGCAACCGGACACTATCCGGCGAACACATGAAACATGAAGGAGAACCCGCCTTGCAAACGCCGAAGACAACATACGCGTCGGATTCATCGTCATTGAAACCTGGTTCGGGGGCTACTGAGGGAGTCCCGGACTAGGGGGTGTCCGGATAGCCGAACTATCATCATCGGCCGGACTCCAAGACTATGAAGATACAAGATTGAAGACTTCGTCCCATGTCCGGATGGGACTTTCCTTGGCGTGGAAGGCAAGCTTGGCGATACGGATATGTAGATCTCCTACCATTGTAACCGACTCTGTGTAACCCTAGCCCTCTCCGGTGTCTATATAAACCGGATGGCTTTAGTCCGTAGGACGAACAACAATCATACCATAGGCTAGTTTCTAGGGTTTAGCCTCCTTGATCTTGTGGTAGATATACTCTTGTAACACACATCATCAATATTAATCAAGCACGACGTAGGGTTTTACCTCCATCAAGAGGGCCCGAACCTAGGTAAAACATCGTGTCCCTTGTCTCCTGTTACCATCCGCCTAGACACACAGTTCGGGACCCCCTACCCGAGATCCGCCGGTTTTGACACCGACAATGGGAGTCAGAGATTGACTATAGTATAACTAATCTCTACTTCTCTATCTCTTATACTACTTTGAAAAACATAAGGTTTATCTTACGCTAGCTTTTCTCCACACCACCTCTTCGTCCATCTTTCCATCCTCCTCCCATTTTTTTCCGTTCTCCATTCTTTTCAGATTTCCATGAAACCGATCTTTGATTACCCAATAAACCAGATCAATCTACGGTATAACAAAAAATTCGCGGTCCGCAAACAAATTATTATTTATGGTAAAACCTGGTATTGATCAGACATTTTTAATAACCTAATAATTAGCAATAAATTCATGATCTGTAAACAAACAAATGGCAATTAATTTCTTATCTTTCATTACTCAGCTAAACAAATCAATCACAGGCACATACCTATATTGTCGGTTTAAGCATTATGACAGTAAATATGTGCTTTATAATCTAAACATAATTTTTTTTGTTTATCTTTTTGTTTTGCATGATGATTTGTTTCGCATGGTCCTGGCAGAGTTTACATCAAAGTTTTGGTTATGAAAGATTTGTGGTCACCGCTCGAAAGTTTTGAACAAATTTTGAATTCATAAATTTTACCCAGGGATAATCAGGTCCTGAAATTAAAAATAGGATTGGGAATCAATCTGGTTACTTTGAGATGGGAAGAGAACGGAATAGCCTGCAACCTCTGCTTAGTGTGTTGTTAATGTCGAAAGGCGAGCTAATTTAGTTTAATCAAAGCATTTTAATCTAGATTGTTTTTGGTATTTTTTGTTCAGTAACCACATTTCCCATGGGGTGTGTAAACATGCTAACAGAATTTCTATTAGCTTAAGTACGAGGGAGAGAAAATCAAGGACCCCACTACAAATCTGGTGTCAGATTTTAAACATAGCAACTCAAAAGTTTCTAAAGGCAAATTATGTGTCATGAGCATGGCAATTCTCTTCAGCAAGCATGACAAATCCTCGCGAAAAGACTGAACGTGCCAGGATTTGCATGCTCACTGAAGGGAATTGCTAGGTTCACGACACGTAATTTGCCATAAAAACGTCTCGATTTGTCACGCTTAAAAATCCGACATCAGTTTTTTTAGCATTTTCAAAAAATCAAACTTGTCTTACCTTCTCAGGGAAAAGAGCCCACAATATTAGACATCGGTACGAAAATCAAACACTCACAATGCTTGCAACTTAAAGCCATGTTTGCTATGTACAAGTTGCCTGATTTTATAAATGCCAATAGAGACGAGGAGGCTTAGCTCCGAGGCAGAGACTGGAGCGCCGGTGGTCTGGCCAGAAGTTATAGTGGGTGGGGGCATTTGAGGAGGAAGCCGGAGGGAGAGAAAGAAGAAGGAGGAGGAGGAGGCCAGCCGTTGGATTTCAATCCAGCGGCTGAAAAATTGACTGATGCTGATTTTTCTTCAGATGCCTGACATAAATATTTGAAACAGAAACGTGGCAGGAGAGGAAGTTGCGCCTTGCGCGTGAGTCCGGCCCGGAGGGGTAATATGTAGCACGAGCGGCGAAGCCAAGCACCAAACCGCCGTGACCCACGACCCCTCGCTCCATCGATCAAAGGAGTTCGCTCACGCCATCGGCCATCCTCCCGCCCCCGCCCCCGCCCGCGCGCGGCTTCCGATCTCGCGACCAGCCGAGACGAGACCCTCCACCAACGCACCAGCAGCACGCACGCCTTTGCCCCGCGCCACCCACCACCACCACCCTCTCGCCCACCGCGCCTCGCCATGATCTTCTAGCTCCACCGGCACGGTAGCCGCTCGAGCTTCTTCTCGCCAGCCATGAAGCCGGCCGGCATGGCCGAGTACCACCACCACCCGGACTCGCCGCGCGCGGCCCAGCGCCGGCGCCTCGTCCTCGTGCTGGCCCCGCTGCTGCTCTTCCTCGCGGCCGCGCTCTCCTTCCCCTCGGCGCTCCGCCTGCCCGCCCTGCGCTTCCCGCCGCGCGTGCCCCCGGCGGCGTCCCACCACCGTCGTTCCCCGCTGCGCCGAGGGCGCGTGGCGGTGTGCCTGGTGGGCGGGGCACGGCGGTTCGAGCTGACGGGCCCGTCCATCGCGCGGCACGTGCTGGCCTCCCCGGCGCTCCACGGCCGCGCGGTCGACGTGTTCCTGCACAGCCCGCTGGACGCCGACGCCTACAAGTTCTCCCTCCTGGCGCGCGCCGTCGGCAAGGAGACGGAGACGGGGACGAGGCTGGCCGCCATGCGGGTGTTCCGGCCGGAGCCCGTGGAGGAGACCCCCGACCGCGCCCGCGTGCTCACCGCCGCCAACTCCCCCAACGGCATCCAGGTCCGTACTACTATCCTACTATACCTGGCTTGTCTCACCGCTTGCTTCCATGCTCCTCAACCTCAATCTATTCTCGACCGATCGCTCTCGCTTTTGCTTCGCCTTCCTGCAAACTGTTTTGGTTGATTGATTTGATTGTTCGTAGCTCGCTTGCCGCGCATTGCATCTATCTAGTCCAGAGAATCTTCCTAGTACTAATTACTTCCTTCTCAAACAAAAAGGAGAAACTACCACCAGAATAAATTATCAGTTGGGTTTTGGCTGCAACCTCGCGTGCATCACCAGATTGGATCGATAAATCGATCGATCGAAAAGATATTTAAAACGACTAGAGAATCAATCTCGAACTCTCGATGATCATGGTGAGAGGGAGACGATTAACCAAAGTAAGTAGTAACTGCTGCCTGATTTGGATGGGAATCGTAATTGAGACGGTTAATTCCTTCCCTGTGTCTCTGAGAATAATATAATTCAGTTGAGGCAAGGGGGCCGCGACGGTTTCAAAAGTCTCCTTTTCGGTCCAAGCGCGGTTTCAACGTCTCGACTCTTCCTAGCAGTACTATCATAGGAAAATGGCAACTGCCAAACCTGACAGGATCCCTCTGATCTGATATAAATGTAGGAATAGATTGCTTCAGATGGAAGAGAGAGAGGAGATTACCGTCTCATCCCGTGATCCCATCTAACTTCCCTGCTTAAAATATCGAAACCAGCGGACGTCCGCGCGCGCGTTCACGTCGTAACTGAAACCCGGTGGGTCGGACCTAAAAGGGTCGCGGGGCCCCGCCGGCTTTCCTGCCCGCCCACCCGCCGGAAAACTGAGACGACCATCGTCATTAATCCAGTACTGATTTTTTTTTTCAAAAAAATACCGTATTTATTTATTTTTCTGTCAAAAATTCTGATAATATTCTAGGAAAAGGGGATTTCGCTTGCCGTCCATGCATGCAACCCGTCGACACCGACGGATGGATATAGGTGGCGGCAGCGGCCACACAGAAATTCTGTGTGGTACGTAGCACGTAAGGAGGAAGTGTCAATCGACACCGCTAAGATGCCGGCCGGCATGGCTGCAGGAAGGGAGAAGGAGATCGATTTGGTTCGGCTCGCTGTGACAGCGCCGGGGCCATTTCATTTTCGGTTTCACTGTCTGCTTTTCAAGGCCGACCGTGACGTATTCTGGACTCAGGAAGGGTGCGGTTTTGGGTTTACCTGTTTGCCGTCGACGCATGCCACCAATTGGTAGAGGCCGATCGGTCGATGGATGGTTTGGTTTGGACGGATGGAGCCGCCAGCCGCGTCAACGCGCCCGCACCAAACACGTACTCGTCCAAGTGGCAATGTTTGGCGCCCACTCACGGCCCCGGACGGTGCCGCGTTTGCCTTCTTTTTTTATAAGTAACTAACTTTGTGTGTGCGACCTGTCACGTAGCACGACGGCGCGCGACCCGCCGGGTTTTTTGCGCGAGTCAAAGTCAATTCGTTCAGTAGTTGTACTATGCATGATTTTTTTTTACCCTGGAGAAGCGACACGTATGCATATGCATGTATAAATATACAGACGGCGACGACTTGTCAGAGAACGACCCAGCTCTAGTAAGTAGGTGTAGTACGTACGCATGATCCTCCTTTTACAAAAAAGTGCAACCTAGTATGTACGTACGTACCTAGTGCTTGTATACTTGCATGGTAGAAAGAGGCAAAAATTCGATTTGGTCGGTCGTGGGTAGCAGCACCAGCACGTACGTATTGTACGTGTTCGATCATTGTCGGGGGGAGGACGTGGTGTGCTCAACAACAACGTGCATGCATGTCATTGGTGCATGAGCCACTCCCAAGTCCAACAATGGCTTGATTCTGATGATGTATATACGCGGAATGGCGCTTTCCATTGACAGAATGAAAAAAATAAGTCTTGTCAAAAAGGCCTAAAAAAAAGGCCTACCTACCTTCACAAAAACAAAAGCAAAGCTGATATATGTATGGGCTCCATGCTCAAAAAAAGATATATGTATGGGCTCCTTTTCATTTCCTCGATGTTTTTATGTTGCACGCGCTCGCTTCTTTTGCGCATGTACCCTCAAAACTCAAAAGGCGTCCTTTCTACTCTCTTCTCTCTTTTTTTTAATAAAAAAAGTCCTCCCTTGTTGGATAGTGCCATTGATTGAGTACAAGTATTTAATTTGAAGGCAATAGCAAAACAACAACTAGCAGCAGCTTGATTACAAGTGCCTTGTGCAAAAAAAGGCAAACATTTGCAGAAAAAATGCACTTTGTGTCATTGTGTGTCCAGGCACTATTAGATTAGAAAAGGCGACAAAGGGGCAGTGGCACTACTTAATCCGGCTGCCCATCTGCCCAACATGCATGTACAACTCACTGATCATCCAAAGATTAATTAGTGATCGATCATGGTTATCCTTGACCAAATTAATCAACATATTTCTTGCAGAACGAACATGCATTCCTACTCGTACCCCACTTTAGTGTCGTCAAGAGCCAAACTGGCATCTTACCTTACGGCTGCTTAGCCTAAGCTAGTGGGTTACGCATAACACACATGGGTTAGCGTGTGGTATCAGTCAGTGTTCCACTGTCATGTCAGTGCTTAAGCAAGGCATATGCCACATGGGGTGCTCTTCACGAATCACTACACTGATTGCGCTACAGTGACACAGATAATTAATACGATGTGAAAGTACATTCAACAATAAATCTAATGTTGTTGATTTGTTATTATATATCTTAATATTTTGGTTTATAAATTTGGTCAAAGTTTGTAAAGCTTGACTTTGACCAAAGCTAATATGCGAACTAAATAAAAACGGAGTAGTTTTCTCTTAATCCACTACGGCTAACCTGCAACCTGATTAGTTTTTTTTTAGTATAAACACACACTTTATTGCTCAAGAATGTTCTGGGGAATACATCTCAGGCATGGAGGATCTAGCAGCCACACATGGCGGCCAATAGGTAGATTAAGCGCGTATCTAGCGAGGCTATGTGCCTCTTTATTCGAAGCTCTATTTTCGTAAATAAAAGAACAAGAGTGTTTTTCTAATTCCATTAACTTTATCTCTCGAATGATATGAGCGTGTTTCCCCCCGCTGCCTTCAGAGATATTTGCAACCTGATTAGTTTTATCATACGCATGCATGCAGGGCCTGCTCCAGTACTTCGGCCTGGTGGAGGGCTGCCTGGACCTCATCCGGGAGCGCGAGTCCCGAGGCAACTTCACGTACGCCTGGGTCCTCCGCACCCGCGTCGACGGCTACTGGACGGCGCCGCTGGCCGCCGCCGACGCCCTCCCGCGCTCCGACGCCGTCTACGTCGTCCCGGAGGGCTCCTCGTTCGGCGGCCTCAACGACCGGCTCGGCGCCGGGCGCCGGCAGGCCTCGGCGGCCGCGCTGTCCCGCGTCTCCATGCTGCCCCGCCTCGACGCGGCCGGGTACAGGGACCTCAACTCGGAGGCGTCGTTCAAGGCGCAGCTGCAGGTGGCCGGCGTGGCGGCGCGGGAGCGGCGGATGCCCTTCTGCGTGCTCAGCGACCGCCGGTACGACTTCCCGCCGGCCGGGTTCGGCGTGCCCGTGGCGTCGATCGGGAGCCCCGGCCCGCTCAGCGGCGCCAAGTGCCGCCCGTGCCGCCGCCCCGTGGCCTGCGGCCCCGGGGACGAGGAGGAGGACGAGGAGGAGTGCGCGGTGGCGCGGCTGGACCGGGCGTGGAGCTGGACCGAGTGGCGGAACGGGACGCTGGAGCTGTGCGACGCGAGCGGGCCGTGGGAGCACGGGTGGGAGGAGGTGTTCGACAAGGCCGCCGGCCAGGAGGCGGCCGCGGAGCGCCGGAGGGTCGCGGGGATGGGACTCGAAGAGTGCGTGGCGGAGATGGAGGCGCTCAGGGCGCGGACCGACCGCTGGGACGCCCCGAGCTCCGACGAGATCTGCCGCCTCGGCCTCGCGCCGGCGAGCCGCTCCGACTCGTCCTCCTCTTCTGCTGCTTCCTCCTCAGACAGAGACAGTAAACAACAGCTAATCGAACAGCCTTAGACTTCTTCTTCTACTTGGTGAACATTTGTACAAAATCTACAGGGATTCATTAGCGACCGGCAACGAATGCACAAGAGATAGAATCAGTTCAGCTCGAGAGTCCTGTTTGTACGTAATTTGTAGCGGCAGGAATTTCGCGGGCATTTTGCATGTGAATAGTTTCATTTGACGCAAAAACAGTATAATTCAATTGAAGCTAACTCGATGTGCCATGGAAGCACACACCAAAAGTTCGTGAAAAAACAAAACTCTTATTTTCAGTTGATTGAAGATAATACTTTTAAAAGAACGTGAATATCTCAGTTCTGAATTACATTTATTACACATCAACAACGATAACGCCAACAACTACGAAAAGACAAATTCAACTATGGACAGAGAGTAAATAGCATAAAACTACCGGTTTACAGGCTAGGGTTCCGAAAAACTACCAGTTTTTAATTTTTCTCAGAAAAACTACCAGTCGAGCGGTCCGCTGTTTCAAAAAACCCAAATCACCGAGTCATTTTCAGTTGATCACGATTATGACAGTTGGGGCCCACATGTAAGATAATCGTTTGTTTGACCGTTTACTTTGACCGTTAACTTACATGTGGGTCCCACATGTAAGTTTTGTAAAAAGCAATCAGGTCCTTATAAGTTTTCTGAAAAAGCAATCAAGTCCCTGTGAATTTTCCGAAAAAGCAATCGGGTCCCCGTGGCAGCCGGGAGCTCGATCCCTCTCGGCAGGGCAGCGCTGCCTCCTCCGACCGGCGAGCCGCGCCCACAGCAGCGGAATCCACGCCGTGCACCACCTGAGGCCGGGGAGCTGCACCCGCAACGGCCGCCATGCCGGGCATCAGCTGCAGCGGCGAGCCGCGCCCGCAACAACCACCATGTCGTGCCTCACCTGCGCCGCCGCCACGCCATGGCTCGCGCCTCCCATGTCTCGCCTGCTGCCATCGCCACGCCATGACTCGCGGACGAGGCCGGCCTCGTCACCACCAGGAGCTCCGGCTCGGGGGAAAGGGTCGCCAGCTCGGGG